>NC_091550.1:51188454-51245954 GCF_042767895.1 Penaeus vannamei
ATATATATATATTTGTATATATATATATACTTGTATATATATATATATATATATATATATATTATATTTGTATATATATATATATATATATTTGTGTATATATATATATATATATATATATATATATATATATATATATATATATATATATATATATCCATATATAAATCTGTTTGTGGCTGGATGTCCATGAGTGATTTTGCTACGTAGTTGAGGAGCCGGAATGCAAAGCCGTAAATAGAAAGGCGCTGATTTGCACGACATTTTCCCAAGGACGAGGAAGAAAGTCGTCCTATCAAGGAAAAATGGGTGACGTGCGCTGACTTCCTGCACGTGGAAGCAAGTTTCTCGTTTTTCTTTCTTCTTTTTCTTAAATGTCCGCTGTTATCGACCTGTGGGGCACGTGTTGTGATTCTGGGAGTCGAGTTGTATCCTCGATGGGTTGCTGAAGGGATTTTTTTTTTTTTATGGTACAACAAGAAGCCAATGGCATTAAAGAATTGGCTGAAAAATAGGTGGGAGGCGGCCCGTTGTATCTCATGCGGCACCGCCCTTTTTTTTTTTATTAACATTCGGACACTTGATGTAATTACTAATACACTTTTACTTCTTAATTATCATATTTCATCGGTTTTGTCCTCAACCCAGGAACGTTATGATTTGAATTAAAAAAGGCGATACGAAGTTATATCTAGGCCTATATGAGCGCTGGCACGAGCCCCTTGTTGAAGAGGGTGCGCAGCTCGGCGTCTCGAGTTAACGGGCCCCCGCGCACGTCTCGCTCACCCGCGGCGATCGTATCCACCTGCTCAAGGACACGCTGGCGACGCTGAGCATTCTCGCGGGTCAGGAAGCCCTCACCGGTCCTGCCGCGCCCCCTCCCCCTCCTCCCCCGCCCCATCCCTCCTCCCTGCTTATCCTCGTATGTAAACCTGGTTCGCTCGCCGCCGCCGATGCCGGTACCTCCTTCGACCCGGGGAAGGGAAATCTGGGGGCGGTTGTCTCTCTGGCGCCTGGTCTTCGGGCGTCCGGAGAGGTTCCCTTCGTTGATTTAGTTTACACTATGTTGATTTGACGTTTCCCACTTCGCAAAAAGGGTGCCAGGCATCTGAAGGACAAGCTGCCTCGTTAGCCTTCTTTTTCTTCGGTCGAGGCGGCGATGGCCGTGACAAGATGCCCGACTTGGGTTACTCCAGCTCGACCCGCTCGTCCCAAGGACAAGCAACGGGCCTTTACAACTTCCCCCCCCTTAACCCTCCTCCTCCCCTCCTTCTCCCTCCTTTCTCTCCTTCCTCCTCCTCCTCCCTCCCTCCTCCTTCCCTCCCCCTCCCCTCCTCCTTCCTTCCCTCCCTCCCTCCCCTCCTCCTCCTCCTCCTCCTCCTCCTCCTTTTTTCCTCCTCCTCCTTTTTTTTCTTCTTCTCCTCCTCCTCTTCCTCTTCTTCCTCCTCCTCCTCCTCCGTCTTCCTCTCTTCCTCCTCCTCCGTCTTCCTCTTCCTCCTCCTCCTCCTCCTCCTCCGTCTTCCCCCTTGCCTTCATCCCTTTACTGGTACACCGCCTCAGCTATGTTGTGATGGGTATGAAACATATCCAGTAGGAGCTAGTTTGTTTTTTACTTCTTCTTGCTTCCCTTTTGCTTTTTTCTCTTTCTTTCTCCTTTATTTTCATCTTCTCCTCCTTCTATCTCCTGATGTTCTTGCCCGGTTTCTTGTTCTTTTTGTTTTCCTCTTATTGTTATTATTTGTGTTATATTCTTTCATCTTCATAAGCTCCTCGTTGGTTTTGTTTCTTCTCATTTCTCATTTTCTTTATCACTTCCTTCGTGTTACTTTAACATCACGTTCGCGATGGATGAAGGAAAAAGGGAGGGAGGAGTGGAGGGGGAGGGTAGAAGGTCTGAAGTATACGCTTAAAGATTATCTTTATCCGTTTTTATCATCCACAAGAAATTAGTTCAAAGCCTCAATGGTGTCTCTCCCTCCCTCCCCCACTTACCCCCCCCCACCTCACAATCATACCCCTTACCTTCCCCCCGCACTCATCCCCCTCCCACTCCCCATATCTCCCTCCCCCTCCCCTCCCCCCACTCATCCCCTCCCTCACACCCATACCCCCTCCCTCCTCCCACCTCCCCCCACTCATCCCCTCCTCACACCCATACTCCCCTCCCCTCTCCCAAGTCCCCCCTCCCCCCTCCCCCCTCCCCCAACATCCACGGCCGCACCCGATCATGAAATTGCGTCTTTCTTGAACGCGCCGAACATTATAAAAAGAAAAGAAAAAGCTGTCGAGATGGATTAGAAACAAAAAAACAACATGAAGAAAACCAACCCTAAGACGCAGTTTGATGCAGGGGGTGTGCCGGCAGTGTGGCAGGTCGCTGCTATATACCTGTACCAGTTCGATCCCTGCCGGGCACACACACGCACACACGCACACGTACACTCGCACTCACACTCATACCACACCTCTCACACTCACACTCACACTCACACTCACACACACACACACACTCACACTCACCACTCACACTCACACTCACACTCACACACACACACACACACACACACTCACACTCACACACACACACACACACACACTCACACACACACACACACACACACACACACAAATTGTGTGAAATTATCAGCGTGCTCACCCTATCATTATTTTTGTTTGTTTGTTTTCTTTTTTATGTAGAAATAGTCTAATATCCGACAATTTACGGCAGAGTCAAAGGCAGTCAAAGTGGAATTAAGTTTATTATCTGTATTTTAATGCTTTTAAGGTGCATAAAAACACACAAAAACAGTCAGATTACAAATATTGCATATGGCAATACTTATAACCGGCCAAGACCTAATAAACTATTTCGAGTGTTGCATAAGTCGTTCATTTACTTCTCTTTTTTTTTTTACTCACCACAACATTCTTTCGAAATCCCAAATGCAAAGCAAAGAAATGCAACAACGGATAACGGGGATGTCCAAGGATAAGTAACAGGAACGCCAACAGGCCAATGGTCGTTTGGCATTGCGCGAGAGAGAGAGAGAGAGAGAGAGAGAGAGAGAGAGAGAGAGAGAGAGAGAGAGAGAGAGAGAGAGAGAGAGAGAGAGAGAGAGAGAGAGAGAGAGTCTTCGTCCTGGAACAGTTGTTAGAAAGTTTCTGTTGTGCTAACGGGGGCGATCGCATTTTGTTGTTGGTTGTTGCAGCTGTTGTTCTTGACAGGTCCTTTCTTCTATACCGTCATTCCTTAATTTTATCGACGTATCTATTATGTTTATTTATTTTGTATTCCTTTTGCCGTATATTCAGTTGCACACTAAACACCCTCTCACGGCCGCCTTCCCGTTGTATACTATCTACCATCTATCACCTTAAAAAAATATATCTATTTTTTCCCGTCCTTAAAAAAAAAACTATCTACTTCTTCCCGTCCTTAAACAAAAAAAAAACTATCTATTTCTTCCCGTCCTTAAAAAAAAAAAAAAAAAAACTATATTTCTTCCCGTCCTTAAAAAAAAAAAAAAAAAACTATCTATTTCTTCCCGTCCTTAAAAAAAAAAAAAAAACTAGCTATTTCTTCCCGTTCTTATAACCCTAAGTCGGGGAGGTTATTGGGTAGAAGGCCTTAGGATGTGTATTCCGAATCGCCACGAAGAATGCGAATGAGAGAGAGAGGGAGGGAGAGGGAGAGAGAGGAAGAGAGAGGGAGAGGATGAGAGGAAGAGAGAGAGGATGAGAGGAAGAGAGAGAGGGAGAGGAAGAGAGAGAGAGGGAGAGGAAGAGGGAGAGGATGAGAGGAAGAGAGAGAGGAAGAGAGAGAGGGAGAGGAAGAGGGAGAGGATGAGAGGAAGAGAAAGAGGGAGAGGAAGAGAGAGAGGAAGAGAAAGAGGGAGAGGAAAGAGAGAGAGGGAGGAGAAAGAGAGAGAGGGAGAGAAGGGGAGAGGAAGGGGAGAGAGAGTGAGAAGGGGAGAGGATGAGAGAGAGAGAGACAGAGAGAGAGAAATATGGATGTTGAAAACAGTTAAATAAAAGCATAAGGCAACGGGACAGGATTGGCCTTAACGGTTCGGGTTGCAAGAGGTGAATTGTGCAATCGTCTCCCCTGCAAGGATAGAGTGTAGGGGGGGCGGGGGGGGGAGGGTAGAGAGAGAGTGCCAGACGGTAAGCCAATCTGTCATTCTTAATTACTTCCTAATCTTTGATCATTTTATTCATTTATTTTTTTTTTAAGGATGGGGATCAATTTTCAATATCATCTGACATGTTGAAATGTACATGAAGGATTATTATTTTATTATTATTATTTTTTTTTTTAAGAATCAAATCAAAATCCTTGGCATTGAATGACAGTCTGATATGTCTCCCGAGTGATGAATGAATTGGTTTGATTACGAAACATGTAGTAAATAAGTGATCGAAGAGAAGAAAGATAAAGGAAAAGAGGAAGAGAAAGAAGAAGAAAATACATATATGAATTGGAGAGAGAAGACAGGAGGTGGGAGAGAGATCTGAGAATGGGAGAGAGAAAAACGGTAGAATGGGAGAAAGAAAACAGAAGAATAGTAGATAGAAGACAGGAAAATAGGAGAGAGAAGATAGGAGAATAGGAGAGAGAAGACAAGAGAATAGTAGAGAGAAGACAGGAGAATAGGAGAGAGAAGACAGGAGAATAGGAGAGAGAAGACAGGAGAATAGGAGAGAGAAGACAGGAGAATAGGAGAGAGAAGACAGGAGAATAGGAGAGAGAAGACAGAAGAATACCAGAGAGAAGACAGGAGAATACCAGAGAGAAGGTAGGAGAATAGGGAGAGAGAAGACAGGAGAATAGGGAGAGAGAAGACAGAAAGAATACCAGAGAGAAGACAGAAGAATAGGAGAGAGAAAAAAGAAGACAGAAGAATACCAGAGAGAAGGTAGGAGAATAGGAGAGAGAAGACAGGAGAATACCAGAGAGAAGACAGAAGAATAGGAGAGAGAAGACAGGAGAATACCAGAGAGAAGATAGGAGAATAGGAGAGAGAAGACAGGAGAATACCAGAGAGAAGATAGGAGAATAGGAGATAGAAGAAGAAAATTGAACAAAATAGACAAGGAATGGAGGGATACCACTGCCAGCGTCCCCTCTTCTACAATGTGGATCACCTTGACTTTGGCCTCGGCGATACCAGCCAAAGGTTCCAGAATGCTTATAAAATACCAACGTACAAAGATAGCGAATAGAATGAGAATGAAGATAAGTAATAAAGGATAAGAGAAAAAAATGACAAGATCGAGATTTAGAGCGACATTGTATAACTTGCATGATTTTTTTTTTTTTTTTTTTTTTTTTTTGATCGATGCACACGTGATGACAGCTTATCATATCAATCTGATACTGTCGCGTAGATATATAAAAGTTGAAATTTGTGTAATAAAAGGAAAGATAATGAGATTAAGAGATAAGTTCACATATGATTTATGAAGATATATGGAATCTTTTCATTCACTGATTAAGAGTGAATAGTTATTGTTATGAATGATTATGTCTATGAGAGATTAATTCATCACACGTTGGCAATGGCGCTGTTGCTCTTCTCTCTCTTGCTTTACCTTTCCTTTATGTACATTTCTTTCTTCTCTTCTCTTTTCTTCTCTCTCTCTTTCTCTCTGTCTCCTCTCCTTTCCTCTCCCCTCCTCTTCTCTCTCTCTGTCTCCTCTCCTTTCCTCTCCTTTCCTCTTCTCTCCTCTTCTCTCTATTTCTCTTCCTCCCTCTCTTATCACTCTCCTCCCTCCTTTTCCATCTCCCACACTCTCTCTCTCTCCCCGTCGCCCTCTCCCTCCTTCCCTCAGGTGCTTTCAGGGCGACAGTTCCCCAATCCCCCGGCCATGGCACGCCCTTCTTATCACAGGTGAAGGAGGCCGCAACCCTTACCCCCTTATCGTGGCCCAAGCGTTAACTTATCTCCCGTATCAGGTGCTGAAAGACGCCATGAAGTGGACGGCATCACACCCTGTAACCCTCTCTTTCTCAACACCTTCGATCCCTCCCTCGTTTTTTTTATTTTTTATTTATTCGTTCGTGGTTTCTTCGTGGTTTCGTTGTTGGGTTCCGTTTTCTTATTCTTATTCTTATTATTTGTTATTATTATTTTGTAAGGGGGGGGGGTAATGTTGTTTGTTATGTGTCTGTCGATTTTTTTTTTCTCTTTTTTTTTGGCATGCGGAGGAACACGTGACTGACACGTGTATAGTGACATTGCTTTGTTCGAAATGCCACTTGTTTTCTCTTTTTTTTTCTTTTTTTTTTGCTGGGTGTTACATGTTAACTTTAGTACATTCCGTTCACTAGCAATAGCAGCGTTGGAACGAATATTAGTATTTGTCTGGCGGCTAAAACGGTGATTGAAACGAAGAACCGTTCATGGTTTTATGATTTTTTTACCGTAATTGCCACTCTACACCACAGCCTTTTCAACGGAGACTTCCTCTTCCTTGTTGTAGAGTAAATGCAAGATTTTGGGGAAGTTCAGATTTACCTTTTCTATTTTGTCTCTTTCTCCTACTTTTAACCCCTTCTCCTCGGTCTCTCTCTCTGTCTGTCTGTCTCTCTATCTCTCTCTCTCTCTCTCTCTCTCTCTCTCTCTCTCTCTCTCTCTCTCTCTCTCTCTCTCTCTCTCTCTCATCTCTCATCTCTCTCTCTCCTCTCATCCTCCTTCTCCCTCCCTCCCCCCTTTCCCTCTCATCCTCCTTCTCCCTCCCTCCCCCCTTTCCCCTCTCATCCTCCTTCTCCCTCCCTCCCCCCTTTCATCTCCTTCTCTCCCTCCCTCCCTCCCCCCTTTCCCCTCCCTTCCCCTTTTTCCGCCCCTCCTCCATTCTCCCTTTGCTTCTGCCTTTTCGCCCTCTCCCTCTTCCCCTCCCCTCTTTTCGTCTTTTCGTCGTCTCGTCATAAATGTCAGGGTGGATGGACGAACTTTACGGAAGCGTGGAGAGAGAGAGAAAAAAAAAAGAGATTGTTTTACGCAAGGTCGTTGGTAGAGCGAGGCAGGGAAGAGAAGGAAAGAAAATAGAAAGAGAAGAAGAAGAACCGTAGGAGATGAAAGGAGTAAATCTACCGACTTTGTTGACAGGGGCCCCGTCTGACACCTGTTCTTGAGGCTTATACCTCCTCCCTTGTCCTTGCATCCTCCCCATATTCCTGGAAAAGGTTGGGATAACAATGGCGACAACAACCCCAAGGAGAGCTCGAGGTCAAATGACAACCCTTGAAGAAGAGAAAGATCAAAGGGAAATTTTCCTTTGCGTCTTGAGAGGTGAACCTAGGAACGAGAAATTTCTTACTTTATTTATTTATTATTATTATTATTTTTTTACTATTATTTTTTTACAAATAACTTTCAAATTGTCTTTGGTGTATTTATTGCATTATGGTAGTTATATCATCATGGACGTGATTATCGGACTTTCGTATCTTTATTTGAGCCGTAAACAATGCCTCGAGACGGGGGGGGGGAGGGGATGGCTACCGAAGGCTGGGTCGTTTAGGGCCGTCGGGGAATTTCAGCGCTGTCGTCAGGGGCTTTGGAAGAGATGCCTTGTCTTCAGGGATATTTAGATCATGTTTAACGTGAAGATATGTTAAGGGGCTTTGTTTTTAAGTGTTAGGAAGGGACGTTTGCCGTACCGGAATGGTTGGAGGAAGTTATAGAAGTATAGGTGAAGTTGATATCGGAGGAATTGCCGAAGACGCGGATCGGAAGTCGTGGTATACCCGGGTCTGGGTCAGCGACGGCCAGGGCGAAGTCGTCCTCTGACCCAGAAGTTAGCAGGTCACGAGATCGAGGTTAGTGCCAAACATGGCCGACGGGAGACTGCGATGCCAGTCATGTTTCGGCGGCGCTGGGGCCAACTGCCCGTGTCGCCTTGGTCATGTGGGGGGGAGAGGAACGACGAAATAACTACAAGACCTTGTGCCGTCTTTAGGCCCCTACGCTCCCCCTCCCCTCCCCCCCCTCCTCCCCCTTCCCTCCTTCCCTCCTTCCCTCCTTCCCATACCTCCCTGGCACTCTGGCATCCCGAGGCGGTCACTTCCGGCATCAGTGCGCTTGGATACTGTCTTCCTGGAAGAACCATGGGATAGCTCTCTCTCTCTCTCTCTCTCTCTCTCTCTCTCTCTCTCTCGTTCTCTCTCTCGCACTCTCTCTCTCTCTCTCTCTCTCTCTCTCTCTCTCTCTCTCGTGTTTCCAATAAATAAATGGTGTAAGCAGCGGAGCAAGACACACTCGAAAGTGAATTACGTAAGAATGTCAGAGATCAGAGAACGCGAGGTACACAAAAGGGCAAGGGAGGGGGGGGGCAGGGGCAGGGTAACAGGGGGGGGGCGAAGGGGGGGGGGGTATTTGGGTTCTCCAAGGATGCGACTTTACTCCTTAAATGTCTTTTTTTTTTATTTTCATCCCAAAGATTTTTCCCTTTGAATTTGCGTTGAAAACAGGGAGATTTTTTTTTAAAGATTGTTATTAAATCTTTTATCTCTTGAATTAGAAGAAAGATAACGACCATACTTTTTTTTTTTAATTCTCTGCCTCTCGCAATATTTCTCCCAGTTTCCTTCCTTCCTTCTACTGTACTTTAATTACTTCATACCTCCCTCCACCTTCACCTCCAAACACTATACACGCCCACCACACCCACCACCATCCACCTACCGCCCTCCCTCCTCCCTCCCTCCCCATCCCCCTCCATTATCCATTCTGCCCCCTCCACACTACACCCCACACCCTCCATCCTCCATCCTCCCCTCCCCCCTCCATCCTCCACCCCTCACCCTCTATCCTCCCCCCCTCCCCCCTCCATTCTCCATCCTCCCCCTCCACCCTCCACCCCCCACCCCACACCCCTTCCGCCTCGTCCACTCCTTCACTTCAAGGTCAATTGATGGACGAACAAAGCGAGGAGGTGGACGAGTCAGGCGGCGATACAGTCGTCCTCCTACTCATTTACTCACTCGCTAGCTCTCTCGTTCACTCGTTCTCTCTTGTTCACTCATTTACTCACTCCGTTCAATTTATTGTTCTCGTATACCTATGCTGCCTGGCATAAAAAAGCTCTCACATTCATTTACTCAGTGGTGCTCTCACGCACTTGCTCTCACACTTACTCATTCACTCACTCATATATCTAGTATAAAGTGTAACGGGAAGTTTTGATTTTACTATTTGGCTGCTTCATTATTATGTGAAAAACAGCTAGAGGGAAATAGAGAAGGAGAAGGAAAAAGATACGTCAGAGAGAGAGAGAGAGAGAGAGAGAGAGAGAGAGAGAGAGAGAGAGAGAGAGAGAGAGAGAGAGAGAGAGAGAGAGAGAGAGAGAATAGAATAGAATAGAATAGAATAGAATCAGAGACAGAGACAGGGAGAGAGAAGAAGAGAGGACCAGAAAGTTATGATGAATACAGAGAGAGCAAAATCGAGAGTGAGACTGTAAGGAAGGGTTAAAGGTGAAGGGGGCGGGGAGACAGAGAGGGGGAGGGGAAAGGAGTAGGGAAGCGAGAGTGGAAGGAGCAAGAATGTGGAAATAGAGTGGAAAGGGAGGAGGAGGAGAAGGAGAGAGAGGAGAGAGGAAGGTGGCCAAGAGACGGAATGGTAGAGGAGGAGGAGGGAGAGAAGAAGGGAGAAGGAGAGGAGGAGAGGAGAGGTGAGTAGGGATGTGGGGTGAGGATAGATGGGGGAGAAAAGGGTAAATAAGAGAGGTGGAGGGGGGGGGGGGAGGGCCGGTTCAGAGGATCAGGATTTCCCAAACCGAAGAATCCGGCTCCTCGGCTCGTCGAAACCGCTCCCAGTTCTGGAACTTTCGCTTTCTTCTCCTGGCGGCTATTTGGGAAAGGAGGAGGGGGTGGGGGAGGGGTGGGGGGCGTAGGGGGAGGGGAGTGAGGTGGTCTTTGTTTATGTTTTCGCGTGGGTCATGGCGGGGAGAGTGACATTGCTTGGTTGTGTAGTTCTAGTTGCCTTCGTTTTTCCCATTTTCTCAGTGCTTGTACGTTAGGCTTGTCGCTTTCAGTAACTTCAAAACAATGTAGCGTTTCATTTCCTCAAAGAAAGAACGTTCGCTTGTTGCCGACGATAAATAGTAAGGCAAATACGGCTTGTTAGAATGAAATTAAGGACACTAACCGATTAAAACTTGTGAAGTGAATAAACGAAAAATAGGTCGTTTGCCAACCACACACGGGTGACGCACCAATACAGGTGTACTGACACCTGCAAGCCGCATGTAATCACTCAATCATCTGTTTCATGCAGAGGTAAAAGGATAATAAAAAAAAGGAAAAAACATAAGCTAATTGAATTAAAACCTCTCTGTTAAGCGGCAGAACCTGTCCCAAGCTCAAATTGGTTCAAGATGACGGATAGAGATATCAGGTTTCCGCGATATGCCACGTGGGTCGATATCACTCGACCCTGACACATATGGGAACGGGGTCGACGATCAGCCGAGGCCCAGACACCAAGCAAGCACTCGTTACGTTACGGTTTCATCAGTTCGAAGATTACGGGCGCGAGCGTTGGGTTTGCGAAAGGTTGGGGGTCTCTCTTCTCTGTCTCTACCTCGGTTTACGTCTCTCTTTCTCCCTTCCCTTCCTCTCGTTTTCCTTCCCTCCCTCCGTTTCTTCCTTCCTCCCTTTCTCCCTCCCTCCTTTCTTTCTTTCTTCCTCCCTCCCTCACTTTTCCCTTCCCTCCGTCCCACCCTCCTTTCTTCCTTCCCTCCCTCCTTTCTATCTTCCCTCCCTCCCTCTATGCCTCTTTACCGCCCCCCGCCTGTTATCTTTCCTCCCTCCCCCGTCTCCCTTCCCCTTCCCCTTCCCCTCTCTCCCCAGTATTTCGTCATATGTGAATGTTATCAGTATTTTTTATTTATTTATTTATTTCTCCGGAGATCTGGGAATGTGATTAGATTTGACGTTATAGCGCAATTACTGTTGCTGATATTTCATTACTTCTCGCATTGGAAATGGCAGTTAATATTGTTTTTTTATGACGTATTTCGAATCTTATTTTTTTTTTTTCTTAGGTTAGTTTTAAAAAATATACATTTGCTTCGGAATCTATCATTTGCTTTCGCTGCTTTGTCTTTGGAGGCTACGAGAACCTTCTGGAAAGTTAGTCTCGGAGCAGCGTGTTTTGGCGCCAGTTTCGAAAAGAGAGAAAATCCGCCGTTTGATCACCGTTGCACAGTTGCAGTGTGGCTGTCGATCCGAACAGGTTTTCTTGGACCGAACGAGCGGGTTTCCTCACAGAGCGTGTTGTCGTAGCGTCGGTAAAGGGGGAAGGATTAAATATAAGTCGGTGTACTTTTGCCATGATCTTGATCGGGTAGTTTTGCCGTTATTCTATTCGTGTAGTTTTGCGGTCTTATCTTACTCGAGTACTTTTGTCATTACCTTAATTGGGTAGTTTCGCCGTGACTTTGCTCGGGTAGTTTTGCGGTCTTACCTTACTCGAGTACTTTTGTCATTACCTTAATTGGGTAGTTCCGCCGTGACTTTGCTCGGGTAGTTTTGCGGTCTTACCTTACTCGAGTACTTTTGTCATTACCTTAATTGGGTAGTTTTGCCGTTACTCTATTCGTGTAGTTTTGCGGTCTTACCTTACTCGAGTACTTTTGCCATTACCTTAATTGGGTAGTTCCGCCGTGACTTTGCTCGGGTAGTTTTGCGGTCTTACCTTACTCGAGTAGTTTTGCCGTTACCATACCCGGGTAGTTCCGCCGTGACTTTGCTCGGGTAGTTTTGCGGTCTTACCTTACTCGAGTACTTTTGTCATTACTTTAATTGGGTAGTTCCGCCGTGACTTTGCTCGGGTAGTTTTGCGGTCTTACCTTACTCGAGTACTTTTGCCATTACCTTAACTGGGTAGTTCCGCCGTGACTTTGCTCGGGTAGTTTTGCGGTCTTACTTTACTCGAGTAGTTTTGCCATTACCTTAACTGGGTAGTTCCGCCGTGACTTTGCTCGGGTAGTTTTGCGGTCTTACCTTACTCGAGTAGTTTTGCCGTTACCATACCCGGGTATTTTTGGAGCTCCCTGCGGCGATTCTTGGCGGCGCGGGAGAAAGTCCGTCTCGAGAGCCGTCTTTTGAGGATGGCTCTTGCGGGGCCGCTTCCCACTGCGTGTCTTAAGCTTTTTTGTTGTTTTACCTTATCTCTATCTATCTGTCTATCTATCTATATCTGTCTCTGTCTGCCTGTCTGTCTCTTTCTTTCTCGCTCTCTCTGTCTCTCTCTCTCTGTCTGTCTCTTTCTTTCTCTCTCCGTCTGTCTCTCTCTCTCCGTCTGTCTGTCTCTCTGTCTCTCTCTCTCTCTCTCTCTCTCTCTCTCTCTCTCTCTCTCTCTCTCTCTCTCTCTCTCTCTCTCTCTCTCTCTCTCTCTCTCTCTCTCTATCTCACTCTCACTCTCACTCACTCTTCCTCTTCTCTTTCTCTCTCCGCCTCTCTTCCTCTCCCCCTTCGTCCCTCACCTTTATCGCTCCTCCCTCGCCTTCCCCCCCTACCCCCTCCCCCCTCCATCCCTTCATCCCTCACCTTCCCCGCTCCTCCCTTTCCCTCTTCCTATCCCTTCCTTCCTTATCCCGGAGACAGATAGAAATATTTAAATTGAAGATTTTTAAGCATTGAGAAATTTCTTCAGATACAAAAGTCTCACGTGTACATAGCTGTGCCTGCTAACTCGCAATAAAACTTTTTTTCTTTCTTTTTTTCCTTTTTTCATCGCCTATTTACCTCGTTACCTACATCTTGCGCCTTATCTCTTATCTTATCTGAGATTTAGATTCCATGAATTTTATTAATATCCTAGCGCAGAGATAAGGATCTGGTTGGACTTTCCTAGAAAAAAATATAACAAAAAACGAATGATGGGTCGAATATTAATGGGAACAAACAAGTGATTTTTAATGGGAACAAACAAGTGATTTTTAATGGGAACAAACAAGTGACATTTTGAATTTGATAGTGGGATAGGTACCCATTACATAATCCTGCTACTTCCTTCTCCACACTCTCATTTTCCCCCCTTCACCTCCTCCTATCGCCTTTTCTTCTTTTCTTCTATAACCTATTCGTCTCTGTCTCGTTTTCATTGATGTCTCTGTTTTTTTGCATATTTCCACATTTTTCTTTATCTTCTCTTTCTACGTCACTACCTCTTCTTCCTCCGTGTCTCAGCCTTTTCTCTTTTATCCTCTCCGCTTTGTTATCGTTTTCTTCCATTTTTCCTCTTCCTATCATTAACCTACTCCAACTCCTACTCCCTTTCCTTCTGCTCGTCCTCCTCCCTCCATTTGCGAGGTCACGAAACCGCTTCAGAGGGCGTCGAGAGGTCGTCCGTTGATCCCAGCTTAGGTCACGTGATTTGCCTCTCTCTGGTCACATGCATTTCTCTCTGTCTCCTCCGAGGCTTTCGTTAAACAGGTTATCGAACATGTAAATGTAAACAGACGTACATTTACAGATCCTCAGATCGGCGGAAAGTTATCTCTAACCTCGCCAATCTCGCTAGTTCTCACTAACCCAAACAACAACAGATCCGAGACCGCAAAACCCCCTTCCCCCCCTCTTTCCTTCACCCCCGCCGGTCCCTCCCCCTTTCCTTCACCCCCGCCGGTCCCTCCCCTTCTCCTTTCAAGACGCGACGACCTGTCTGTAACCAAGGGGACCTCGTTTGAGTCGGAGCGAGCGACTCCTCCTCCTCCTCGTGGATGAAAGTTGAGAAAGTGAAAGTTCTGTTGAGAGATGAGGAGGAGAGGGATAGGGACGGGGAAGTGGGGGGGGGGGGGAGTAGGTTCCTCTGGGTTGTCAAGGGAACAGGAGTCGCGTGGGCGTCCGTGCTTGTGGGCTCTCTCGCGCGCACATGCATTTGCACCCTCAGGAAAATGTGACCTGACCTGTACGATCCAACGCCATTGTATTACCCATTGTTATGATATGTAACCAAGATGCAAAACAGTATTCTTAAACACCTCTTCGTCGCCTTATGCTATCCCACGATGCCCAACACGGAACTCACGACCTCTGCACGACCTCTGCCAACACCATTCTCGCCGTTACGACGCGTGATGCTAATTCCCGATCTCTCTCTGTCCTCCCGCAGGAATCTTCGCCTACCTGAACTACCTGACCCCCAAGCGCCGCGAGGAGATCATCGAGCTTCTGGTGCGAGGACTGGAGAGGCTCGAGTACCGCGGCTACGACTCCGCAGGTGGGTGTCACAGGCGGGGCTGTGGGGAGGAGGGAGGGGTGGGGGAAAGGAGGGGAGGCTGTGGGGAGGGTGGAGGAAAGGAGGGGAGGGAGGCTTTGGGAAGGGGAGGAGGGGAAGGGAAGCTATGGGAAGAGGAGGAGGAAGGCTGTGGGGAAAGGGGAAGGGAGGCTTTGGGAAGGGGAGGATGGAGAGGGGAAGGGAGGCTTTGGGAAGGGGAGGAGGGGAAGGGAAGCTGTGGGAAGAGGAGGAGGAAGGATGTGGGGAAAGGGGAAGGGAGGATGTGGGGAAAGGGGAAGGGAGGATGTGGGGAAAGGGGGAGGGAGGGTGTGGGGAAAGGGGAAGGGAGGCTGTGGGGAGGAAGGGAGGGGAGGATGTGGGAAAAGGGGAGGGAGGCTGTGTGGGGGGGGGGAGGTGACCACGAGGAAGGGTTATTTTAGAGGACGAGGTATTTTGTGGATAATTAAGGAATGTAGTTTCAGCCTTCAAAAGAGAGTAATTTCTGGATTGCTGGAGAAGGCTGTCTCAGGGAAACCTTATTTTGAATGGGAGATAGTCACTGATGAATGGAAGAGAAAGATAAGCAATAATTGGATAAATAAGGATAGGAAGAGACACAGCAAGCCACAAGGAAGGAGGTAACATTTATCTCATGTTATCTTTCCTTATCTTTGCTTAGATTGGAGAGACGCTCACCTGACTGTGGCTTAGATGTGTATAAAGGGGAAGCAGGGAGAGCGGGGGGAGGTTGGGTGGGGGTGGGGTGGCTGATGGGGTATGACAGACCGTTGACAGTCCTTAATGACAGTGATTGCCACTGTAGGGTTGATTTACTGTGTTTGTTGCTATTTATGTTTCGTTATCTTTCTTTCTTTCCCTCTCTCTCTCTCTCTCCCTCTCTCTCTCTCTCTCTCTCTCTCTCTCTCTCTCTCTCTCTCTCTCTCTCTCTCTCTCTCTCTCTCTCTCTCTCTCTCTCTCTCTCTCACGCATTCGCAATTCTGCAATTTGTATTGCATTCAGAAACCGGTACCGTTGCAAAACGATAACCTGTCGCTGCAGTCTGAGATGACGCAACGTCGTCGATGCTTGCATCTCTCTCTCTCTCTCTCTCTCTCTCTCTCTCTCTCTCTCTCTCTCTCTCTCTCTCTCTCTCTCTCTCTCTCTCTCTCTCTCTCTCTCTCTCTCTCTCTCTCTCCCTCCCTCCCTCCCTCCCTCCCTCCCTCCCTCCCTCCCTCCCTCCCTCCCTCATCCTTCTCTCCCTTTCTCCCCCATCTATCTCTACCCCCTTTCTCTCTTTCTTTTCCCTACCAATTTCCCTTCATCCCGCCTTCCCCGCCCTTCCCCCCAGAGACCTAACCCCCTCTTCCCCTTCCCCCAGGTATTGGCATCGACTCCGTGGACGGCGGCGTGTGCCTCATCAAGCAGACGGGCAAGGTCAAGTGCCTCCGTGACAAGATCGAGGCCCAGAAGGAACAGCTCGCCTTCGACAGGGAACATGAGGTCCACATCGGCATCGCCCACACCCGCTGGGCCACGCACGGCGTCCCCTCCGACGTCAACTCCCACCCGCAGCGCTCTGGCGAAGGGAACGCCTTCGTGGTCGTGCATAACGGTGAGGAGAGTCGAGGGTGGTGGTTGTGTGGGTGTGTTTGTGTGTGGATGTGTTTGTTTCTGCGATTCTGTGTGTTAGAGGGTGGGAGAGAGAGCGAGAGAGGGAGAAGGAGAAGAAGGAGAAGAAGAAGGAGAGAGATAGATAGAGAGAGAGAGAGAGAGAGAGAGAGAGAGAGAGAGAGAGAGAGAGAGAGAGAGAGAGAGAGAGAGAGAGAGGCAGAGAGAAAGAGAGAGAGAGGGGGGGGGGGGAGGTCATATATGCTTAGGTGTTGTTGAGTTGTACAGGTGTACCCGAAACATCTGTATCTTTATCGAGACATTTCAATAAGCGAGTCATTTCACAAACCGCCAAAAAAGTCAGCTGTTCGAAGTGTCTTCATCTTCATCTCATTGATTTCCCTCATTCTCACTCATGATCAGGTGTTATCCCTCCTCATTCCTTCCTGTCAGCCATTCCCTTATCCCTTTCTTACCTCTTCCCCCATCCCTTTCTCCTCCCTATCTTCATTTTTTCCCTCTCCTTTCACCTCGGTTATCCCCGCATCCCATTCTGACTTCTTCCTCCATCTCTTCCTCAGCCCTTTCTGACTTCTTCCTCCATCCCCTCCTCCTCCCTTTCTTCATTTCTTCCTCTCCTTTCACTCGGTTATCCCCGCATCCCATTTTGACACCTTCCTCCATCTCTTCCTCAGCCCCATCTTCATTTCTTCCTCCCCCTTCACCTCATTTATTCCCTCTTCCCTCCCCCAGGAATCATCACCAACTACAAGGACGTGAAGCTTTTCCTGATCCAGAAGGGCCACAAGTTCGAGTCCGAGACCGACACAGAGGTGATCGCCAAGCTGACCGAGCACCTTCACCACCTGCACCCCACCTACTCCTTCAGGGAACTCGTCGAGCAGGTGGTACAACAGCTGGTGAGTGTCGGGATGGCCGTTTCTCTTCTGTCCGTCGGGGATTTTGTTTGATCTCGTTGGACGGTAGGTTTGTTTCTGAGGGAGAGGTAGGAGGCGGGGGTAGGGGGAGAGGGAGAGGTAGGAGGACGGGTTGGGGGAGAAGGAGAGAAACAAGGAAGTTTGCGTGAGGCAATATAGATAAACCCCGTGTTCTGCTGGGTCCTAACCACGGCGGCGCCACACGCCAAGGCCTCCCGGCTCGGAGGTGTCTTATCCCAGAACCTGTTTTAGCGGAGTTGATCCCGTTACAGGCGTCCTTTTTAAAACCCCTTTCATAACAACGCCCCCACGCTCCTGTGTCATTCTTCCCTCCTTTTCCGTCAGCTCCCTCACTCTTCACTTCCCTCCCACCCACACACCCCTTCTCCTACCCCTACCCTTCGGCACTGCCATTCTAGTTTTCGCATTCAATCGTGAATTACAGTGGATTCTCTGTAATTCTTATCTCTCCTATTCTTCCCTTATCCCTGGTACCTGCGGCAGGTGCCTTTCCGTCCTCTCCCACGCGAATCGATTCCATTTGTTGACGAAGTTGCGAGGGAGCAAAATTGCGCTTCATAGTGGAATGGACTCACAAATATGATTTAGTGTTTACGCGTCGTTTTGGAGGACTATCGGCCGGTTTGTTAAAATTGTGCGAGGCCCAACCTAATGAATATCCGTATATGCACACGCATATGCATATCAAAATGCATATCTGTCAGTCTATCAGATATATATACACATTTATCTGTCTATCTATACAGTAGATTTGTATGTCAAGACAGATACATGCATTTATTTCTGTGTATATACCTGTCCGTATAATGAATGCTCATTGGATCGGGCCTCACACAATTTAAACAAACCGGCCATATGACTCTTTTCGAATAAAGATTAAGGGGGAATGTGAAGCCATAGGCATAGATGAATCAGAGAACTGTAATGGGCCGCGGTGGCTAGTCCTCCAGCATAGCCAACCCGAGGGAGAAAGAGAAGGTGGGGAGTGAAAGCCGGCCCTTAGGGTATGAGGTGGTTCTTGCTCCTTGCTCTCAGAGGTGGCTGGCGTATCGTCGACTGTCATAGTAAAAGCAAACGATTAGTTAATCCCCTCTGCATGCACGATTTAAACCTTGACTTTTGGATTCCCAGTCTCTCACAGACAAGGCGGCTACAAAGGAAATTGTCGTAGCAAGAATTGCGGTTGTGTCTGTGGTTTGATAACTGGAGCTGAGCCAAATGAAACTTCAACCCATATGGTGTAACGACGCGCTCTGCCTTGTGTCTATTTTGTATCCCATATCTTGTGTGTTAAATGGATCTTACTATGCTGTTCAGAAGGATTAAATGTCTGCAATGCAAAGCCAGTTTCTGTCTTTTAGACGTGTGATGCACAAATGAATTACACACACACATGCACACGCACACGCACGCACACGCACGCACACGCACACGCACACGCACACGCACACGCACACGCACACACACACACAGACACACACACACACAGACACACACACACACAGACACACACACACACAGACACACACACACACAGACACACACACACACACAGACACACACACACACAGACACACACACACACACACACAGACACACACACACACACACGCACACACACACACACACACACACACACACACACACACACACACACACACACACACACACACACACACACACACACACACACACACACACACACACACACACACACACACACAGACAGATACACACAAACACACACAGAGACACACAAACACACACACACACACAAACACACACACACACAAACACACACACACAAACACTCACACACAAACACACACACACACAAACACACACAGATATACACACCCACACACACAAACTCTCTCTCTCTCTCTCTCTCTCTCTCTCTCTCTCTCTCTCTCTCTCTCTCTCTCTCTCTCTCTCTCTCTCTCTCTCTCTCTCTCTCTCTCTCTCTCTCTCTCTCTCTCTCTCTCAAACATATTTCCCAATTCATATTTGGATCACATCAACTATTTCATATCATTGCAAAGATACACACGAGTGGACTAAACAATTCGGAACATTGCAGGAGGGAGCCTTTGCTCTTTGCTTCAAGAGCAAGCACTTCCCTGGAGAGGTCGTGGCCACCCGCCGAGGATCTCCCCTTCTCGTAGGCATCAAGACCAAGACCAAATTGGCCACAGACCACATCCCTGTTCTCTACAGCAAGGGTGAGCTTTGGCTACGTGTCTGCCCTTTATTCACAAACGTCCACAGCTCCTGATCGCTTGAGCTTTTCATAAAATCTTAAGCAGATAGTTATCATATTAAAATCTGTGAGTCATATACTAGAATGTTAATCCTGTGTTAAGGAAAATCATATAAGAGTTGATAGGAGCTGTGGACTGATTTTGTATTTCAAACGTATTGCTTTCTAACAACCTCAGTTTTGTTTGCAATGTTGGTTGAATACAGCACTGATTAGAAGTTAGCTTGTGTATTTTTAAGCACAGTACGATTTAAAAGTTCATAGTGAATATATTTGAATTTAGATTAGTCATTACAGGTCATTAGAATTGAAATTATTGTTGTTAAAGTATTTTATATCTTGATTTGTACGTATCTTTTTTAATATAATGACAAATGTATTTTAACCTTTCCTATTTTCGAGATACAAATTTGGTATTTTAAGAATTATGTATGATTGATTAGGATATTAGTCTAGTGATAATTACCTTTAGTATTAGAAATTTAGGAGAACATTATAGTTCATCTAGCATTTTTATACATTTCCTTTACTATTGTCTTAGCTTTAGGGTTATGTAATGCCTCCTTATCCTGGTTAACACCTAATGCTATGTTATGGTGACAGCTAACATAACACTCCAAAACCATCAAATGTGGACATGATGTCAGTGCCAACTCTTCAGGGTCGAACTTCATTACTGATGAAATTGGTCTGATTGATCATTTTGATACTGATTAAACCAGGGAGAGAAGTGGGGCGTTGTAAAGAACACTTGAATTTCATGTATATTTTATACTTAGTCCAGTTGATCAGTTCTTGTGAGTTCATCCTTTAGGAAATACATCTGGGAGATTCCCCTTGAAGTATTCTGTGCTTTGAATGGTTCTATCATGGCTGAAGAATTGGCAGGTTGGTTTAATCCAAGTTCACTAATGCAAGCCCCTCACTACTAACCTGTTGGCATTATTTCCCCACAAACTAAGATGTGTACGAGTTCGGAGGACGGTCACTGGGTGCAAGAGAGAGAGGCAAGTTATGAGAGAGGAATGGTCACAGATTTTCCTGCATGAAATGTCTGTGAACACTAAGCATTGTATTTAATCTGCATGTTATGTTTCTATTGCATGCTCCTTTATCTAATATCCTCTCACATGGTTAAAGAACAGTTAAGTGTTACACATTAATCACACGTACTGTAATTGCTGTAGCCTTGACAAATGTTTTGCAGCTGCCACACAGCTATGCTCAATTACGACACCACACTGCACATATAACGTGTGTATGAATGTTTCACCTGTAGTTGGTTCAAGGTTTGTTTAAATTGCTTATGGTTATAAAGCTTCTAGATAGCATCAGCTATTGCCCTTATTCTTCATTAAGATAAAAAATCTATACATGACTTTTGTTTACAACAAGAATATTTTCCCATTACAAAAGACATGATTTTTTTTCTGGACTGACAGAGACTGTGACTTAAGCAAAAACTTTAAACATGCTGTACACTTAATATTTAAGGCCACCATGGTGAAGGTGGTGTCATCAGTTTCCCTTCCTTTTTTCTTTGAAAAAGAACTCTCATTCTTGAGAACTGGTTTGGCTTTTTGGTGATCTCTTTCTTGGATAACCTTTCAGGTGGCTGGGTTGGAAAATTATTTGGTACTGAAGCCTGGGGACCAAGGTAATTGGATGGATAAAAAGATAACCCAAAACTCACAAAAGATGCAGGCTTCTCTGTGTGCATTTTCAGGAGTGAATCACCTTTTTTACTTTCAGAGTTATTCTCTTGTTTTATTGATTTATTGTTGTTATAGGTAGGATTTATTAACCACCCCTTTTGTTCCTGATAGTTAGCTTGTAGGTCAGTGATCATTATGTTCTCCTAGGGTTTATTCATATGTATGCATTTAGTATTTTGTGTGTTTTTTCTTCCTCATAATCTTCCTGTGTCTATGACCTGTTAGGCAGAGTTTATATGTTCCAATAATTCACATTGAATCTTCCTCCCCTCCCATGTTTGCTCCTGCCTGCCCCGCCATCCTCGCTACATGCAGACTCCCCCGAGAAGGTTGAGCTGAAAGGTAGTTAGTCAGTCCTCCTTTCCTAAGTCAAGGGTTCTTGACCATTGGTACAAATTCTTATGATTCTCATTTATCTCTTTTATAATGTCTTAGTTTTTGTATACTCTCTCTTCTTGATTTGTATATAAACTAATCAAATGGATGTTCATCATGTTTATCCAAATGGGGTGTATATATATTTCTCATATTGCATTGACAGAATTGGTCTTCTATTATTTCTGGATGTCATGACCCAAAACAGTCTCCATTACTTTTTTTTAAGATGTAGGTAGATTTGTATTACTATTTATTTAACCTATGAGAGCTTGAGAGCTATTTAATGAGGGAATATCTGTAAGCAGAAATAAATAATTAAGGTTTCTAAAAGATTCTGCTTTTGTTGTCAAATTTAGACAGTTCTATGATATACAAATAATATTAGAATTTATGAATAGCAAAAATGCTTTCTTCAAACACACACAAAAAAATTTGATATATAGAAGCCTAGCCTATTTTGATAGTTACATTAGGCAGCCATTATACCTCCTTCAAAATCCCAATGAACTCATGAAATGAGAATATGTGAAACATTGTTACATAACAGTCATTCAAACAAAATCTAATCTACATCAAAAACGTAATGGAGACAACCTAACTGAAGTGGTCCTTGGTGCTCATACTTTCCATGTGCATGAGAACAGACAAACTGTTCATGATTTTAGGTGATGAGATTGACACACTTGTGGTGAGAAAGCTTCTCAGATTTTCCTTATTTTGCCGCTTGTGTGGCAACTGTTGGTGATGGTGTTACCTTGCATAGGGTTTTCAGTTGTTTTCTTTCTCTCTCTTTATCTTTTTTATTGGATTTATGCAAGATCGAGCTTGTCTTTTTTGGTGACATGATTTTGACATGTGAAGGCTGTTTGGGGGATTATTATAATTTATGAAATATGGAGCTCTGATTTTTCTTTTCTGTTTATTTTTATATTTACTTTTGATCTTTCTCCAAAATGCAGTAGATGCTTGTTTTAATAGATGATTATAATAAAACATTCCTTAAAGTCACAGGTATATATATTGTATATATACACATATTTTTGTATTTACATTGTGTATTAATATAATTAAATGTCAGATATTTTTATTATGCTGTTCACATAATAAGTTCATTGATTATTGATGGTATTACTTTTTTTTATTGTACCAATTTTATAACAAGAATCTATTGCCAGGAGAAACAAGACAGTCATATGTATGAAGAAATAACATTCAAAGCAGAAGGTTTTCTACACATTCTTTATGCCCATGTTATAACATATTCAGAAACTAAAGCATATATACAATGAAATATGTTATATCTTCTTTATGACTAAGAAAGAAAGTCCGTACAATTGAATAACAAAAATTCTTCACTAAAATTATCTGTCTTTATGTGACCCTTGGTAACTGTCATATCCGTTATACCAATTTTTCGTATGTTTGGAATATGAATGTCATGTAACTAATTCTGTCTTGTTCTTTTTATGTCCCTGTGTTATTCTGTAGTTTGTTCTTGAGGTAGATTTGTCTCGTTTCATCGTATCACTTCATTCGGTCTTACTCTTGTGTTTCTTTCCCTTAATTATTATTTCTTGCTTTTTACACATAAATGTTTTTGTTTTCTTGCTGTTTTGTTTCCCGTTAAAAGTCAACATTTTTGGCTATGCACTTGGTTGTCCAATTGGGGTTGTCAAGTATTTGGTCTTTCACAAGATATGAATTGTATTAATGTGTTGTAGCAATTTTTATAATATGCTTGATTTTAGATGCAGAGAATTATGATTTTTTAAAAGTTTAGGTATATGCATAGATAGTCTTGCTTATCTATCTCATTAATAGTAAGTAGATTCATGAAAATATAAGAATTTCATAAATTTTTTGTTACCTGATATCACTAGATTTGGTATCAGCCATTTGGAAAATAATTTGCAGATTAATTTTTAACAACCATGCTTAAAGTATTTTAGGTTTCATATTGCATCATATTTTTGTTATTACTTAGCAGTTGATTATTTGAGACTAGAAAGTTAGGAAATAGTTGTACAGTGTAGAGAGATGCATTGACATTTTAGTTAAAAAGCATATTTTATCCTTTTTAACATCCTGTGGTTAATATCCTTCTCTTTTAGAGTTGCTCTAACATCATGAATAGCCAGCACAGATGTTCAGGCTTTATTTGAGTTTAATGACTTAATTAACCTTTTCATTTTCCAATCTTCTGAAACCTCCTCCATCCCGTCGGTCCTGATGATAGACTTAGAAGGTAATGGTTCCCTCTCGTTCTGTTCTTCATCCCTTTCTATTTTTTCTCCCTTTCTCTCTTTCTATATTTGTTTTACATTTGTTTCTTTTTATTCCTTTTCTTTATTCTACCCAAGATGGGACTTCTGCACACTGGTAATTTCTCTTCTGACAAGTTGAACTGGATTTGATCACAACTGGCATTTTTTCCATGTTAGTGAAGGCCATTGTCGTCATTAACTTGGAATGAATATCTGCTGATCAATATGCAAGTTGCAAGTGGCAGATGAAGATTTGCGGAAAAGTGTAGATGTTTATCATTAAATATTCCCCAAGATCATTTTTTTTTATATAATACTCAATAACTGTTTTTCTTTTTTTCTTATTCCATGCTTGAAAGCTAGTCTCTGATGCAACAGCTATAGAATAGGGAAAAAAATAGGGCAATTGTTCATTAATTCACCTTAGTTTTCTCTAAATGATCTAGGATCCTAGTAACACACTAAACATTGATGTGTTAGGTTGCCGTTTCCCAAGTTTTGTAAATATGTTTGTCATCTGTAAATAGTAGTAAATGGGAAACAATGAAAAAAATGTTATATAGGAAATATTCAAAAGATAGAAGGTAGTGTAATGTTCAAGAGTAGTATAGTTTGTATTTTAGATTTAGATTGTGTTGCATAATATTCGTGTCTGTTGTTGACTTTGTAAATAATGTGTATCTTTGTTTCCCCTTCAACCCAACCCAATCCTACAACCTTAGCTCTTCCTAAATCAGGTAATATTTTTTTTTTTCTTTTGATCCATGAGAGGGTGAATAGGTGAATGAGTGAATGAGTGAGTAAGCAAGTGAGCGAGCAAGCAAGTGCAGTGAAGTACACATGTGTACTTATGTTGAAAGTCATTTCATTGACATCAGTATTTTTTTATTTTTGTTCCATTTTTTGAAGAATAAATTAATAACCATACTTCATTTTGATAATGATTCACATGCTTATATATATAATTATGTCTTATTTAGAATATGAAAATATATTTGAAATGATATTATATTTTATTATGAACTGTAGCATGGCTTATTTCATGAAAAGGATAATTATTATTATCATTATTGTTTAATTGACTACTGACTGACATTCTGTAGGATTTTTCAATTAATATTTTTTCATAATATGAATTGATTATGGAAACTAACATTGTTTTTCTAAATCTATTATTATATAGTAGTGGCATACTTTATAGGAACTATACTTAAATATTTCTATTACTTTTCAAGGACACTTTGAATGGGCAATTAAATGAAGTAATGAGGAGTATAATTAATAATTGACATTGTACTAAACTTAAGAAACTTATTACCTCATAGAGATGACATAGTACTTAGCCATACTTATATCAGTAGTACACATGTAAGTTCAACATTCGTTTATCTTCTTGAGAAAAGTAACACATCTGAATGATGTATACAAATGCAGTTTCAGTACTCATACTGAAACAATTGGAACACTTATCTGGGAATTTGGCTTTATCAAGAATCTATATAATGTTTAATAAGTGGCAGCCTTGATGCGACTGCATGTACCTACGGCATCACACCGTAACACAACTTCTGCAGTTGTAATGCCAGAGCTCCCTGTGTTTATTTTTAAGTACATATAGTGTAGATGTCACACTGCATGACACCCTGAATTCCTTTGCTCTCTCCATGACATCCAGCATATCCAAGTTTCAAACCTATTCGACCTTTAGAAAGCATGCAATCCCTCCCTTAACCTGTAGCACACATGACAAGACTAACAGCTAAAGTAGTAGGTTTTGACTATCACTGAGTTAGCCGTGTGTACCATTATTGTATTATCTAATCCATTTTGACCAATAATTTTATGTTTTCTCCCCCATCCTCCCTCCCACCCACTTCTCATTTTCATTATGGTTGGCTTCCGTCTCTGGTCGTCCTGCTGCATGACATCACAACCCCTCATATCCTTCTCTCCCTCATATCCAACAGACAACCAAGGTAAAGTATACTAGAATATGTGCTTGTATTTTCTCACATTCAGTTTTATTCATGTGTTCTATTATAAAAGTCACAGTGAGTGGATCCACATTTTGCAACATTTATTGTTAATTTTATGCCGTCTGCTTTTGATCTTCGGCTTGTTTAAGTTTTTGTATAAGTAGTAGAAGTTATTATTATTATTTTTTTTTCTTTCTTTCTTTTTTTTTACATGAGCCTCCTTTTTATTTGCTTTTATTTTGCAGTGCTTTTTCTTGAAATTCAGTTGTTTTTTCATGATCTTTTTATTTGTTGTTGTCCTCATGCTATTTATTCTTGAATTTATTTTGTTGCTTAAGAAGCCATTCACTTGGAACCTTTCTCTACAACCAGAAAATGTTAAAAATAAGCCTCTTCAAAACCATTAATACCCTACAGATCATCGTCCCCATGCCAATGACATCCCCGCAACAGGCTTCAATCGTACACAGTCCACCACAGAATTCCTTCCCTTGGGCGATGATAGGGAAGTGGAGTACTTCTTCGCCTCTGATGCTTCGGCTATCATTGAGCACACAGACCGTGTTATCTACCTTCTGGTGAGACCTGAATATTTCAACAAAAGTGAAAAATATTGACTATTTTATTGTCAAGAAATATCTTGGGAAGGATGGCTGTATTTTTAGGGTTAAGTTTTAATTTTTTGTATTCAGGATGACGACGTATCCAGTGTAGACACAGAAGGTGTTCTGAAGATCCATCGTCTCAAACGCTCTCTGGATGATACACATGCCCGTGAAATCACAACCCTCAAGATGGAGATCCAGCAGATCATGAAGGGCAACTTCTCCTCCTTCATGCAGAAGGAAATCTTTGAGCAACCCGAGTCTGTTGTCAACACCATGAGAGGACGCATTAACTTTGACCGAGAGACTGTTGTCTTGGGAGGCATCAAGGTGCATAGCTCTTCTTACAGGTTAAACTGTTTTTGAGAATATTTTGCAACAAATTATAAATAATTCTTGGTTTGACAATCATTAAATTTATTATTGTTCTGCAGGACTACATCAGCGAAATTCGCCGTTGTCGCCGTTTGCTACTTATTGCTTGTGGAACATCATACCACTCAGCTATTGCAACAAGGCAGTTGTTGGAAGAACTCACTGAACTCCCTGTTATGGTTGATTTGGCCTCAGACTTCCTTGACCGCAACACACCTATCTTCAGGGATGATGTGTGCTTCTTTATTTCACAGTCTGGAGAAACTGCAGATACTCTCATGGCTCTCAGGTAAGATCATAGAAAAAAAGTAAAGAAAAGAAAAGAAAAACATTTTATCTACATTTCTCAAGGATTTCTGTTCAGGAATATATCCCAAGATTTGCTATTATTTCAGATACTGTAAGCAACGTGGTGCCCTGATTGTAGGAATTACCAACACAGTCGGCTCTTCTATCTGCCGAGAGTCTCACTGTGGAGTACATATTAATGCTGGACCTGAGATTGGTGTTGCTTCCACAAAGGCCTACACTTCCCAGATGATTTCCCTTGTTATGTTTGCCCTCATGATCTCAGAGGACCGCATCTCAGCCCAGCCCCGCCGCTCAGAAATTATTCAGGGATTGCACAAGCTTCCAGAGCAGATCAAGGAGGTATGAAGTTCTAATGAGATTCCTAGATTCACTTTGCAGTATGACATATAATCTATGTGTAATTCTCTGATTTTGAAAGAGAATAAGCCAGCTTGTAGTTACAAATTTATTCTTATACTACTTAACAAGGTTTCTTGTACCTTCTTCACAGGTGTTGAGTCTGGATTCAAAAATCCAGGAGATCAGCAAAGAAGTATTTGAGAAGAAATCCTTGTTGGTTCTTGGTCGAGGCTACAACTATGCAACCTGCCTTGAAGGGGCTCTGGTATTTATTTAATATTATTTACTGTTAATGCTTTCAGACTTAGTTTTATTGATGCATTTTGTCAGGATTATGAATTTGTAATTAAAGTGACACTGATATCTTTGTTCTTACAGAAAATCAAAGAAATCACATACATGCACAGTGAAGGTATTCTAGCTGGAGAACTCAAGCACGGTCCTCTTGCCTTAGTTGACAGAGGCATGCCCATCATCATGATTTGCACACGCGACAATGTTTTTGTGGTCAGTATTACTTTTTTTTTGGAGAATTTAGTTCTGAAATGAAGATTTTTTTGGGGGGGGAAATCATATTAGGAGAGATGTATATTCATTCGGTGCTTTATGATCCACAGAAATGCATGAACGCACTCCAGCAAGTTACAGCTCGTGAAGGAAGGCCCATTCTCATCTGCCACAAGGGTGATGAAGAGCCACAGAAGTATGGTTCAAGTGTTCTTGAGGTCCCCAAAACAGTCGACTGTCTCCAAGGTCTCCTCACAGTCATTCCCATGCAGCTGCTTTCTTACCACATTGCTGTCCTCAGGGGCTGCAATGTAGATTGTCCACGAAATTTGGCAAAGTCC
This sequence comes from Penaeus vannamei, assembly GCF_042767895.1. NCBI lineage: Eukaryota > Metazoa > Arthropoda > Malacostraca > Decapoda > Penaeidae > Penaeus > Penaeus vannamei. The sequence continues at coordinate 51,216,322 of NC_091550.1, forward strand.
GTTACTGTAGAATAAAACTGTCTTGTCAATATCCTGCATTCTTCCTGTGCTCATCTCATTGTTCTTATATTGATCCACAACAGTTTTTGTTGGTGAATGAATTATAGCTGTAATATTTGTATTTTTCAAGGTATTAGAGGATATCTTATATATTAGGGTTGGGAAAATTCAGGCACCAAATATATTGTTGCAGGAAAGAATTTTAAGGTGAGCCAGATGGTATGTAAGTTTCCATCTGTGATTGTTTGATGCTAACCCTTAGCTAGGTTATAATCTGAATGATACTAAGCTCTCTGGCTTCTCTCCATTCCTACAGTATTTCTACCCTTTTTGAGCTTGTAAATTTTTCGCTCCCAGTTGCTCACTGACCTGAGATGAATTTTAGGATTAAAGTATTTATTTCATCCCAAGTGATGGAATAGATTTTCTTTGAAAATTTTACTGTAATGAACAAGATTTGATTTTTTTTTGCCTTATCTAATTGTCAGTGTTGAGTTCTTTGCCTTGTCTGGTTTAGTAATGAAAATGACTTGGCGAGCCAGATTGATTCTGTAAAGTAAATTGTTTAATGGTATAACCTTTTCAGCTCATGGTTGAATCTGAGAGTCCTTGTATATATGTATTTATTGTTAAGATCTTTTTGATCAGGCCTCAATTTGTGGCTTCCAAATTGTTGAAATTAATTGAAAGTTTATAAATAGAGACATTTGAATTGAGTGAAATTAGTTAACCCAACACTGATATTAATCAGATTTTTTTTTTCATAATTTCCTTACAATCTGCCAATTATTCAGATAATTTCACATTTTCCTAAAAGCAATCCTTTCATTCCTGTTAGATATTATCTACTTGCACTTTGTTTTGTATATGATTTGCACAGAGGATGTACAAAATATTAAAAATGCTACATTATAATTCATGAAGGAAAAAATACATTCCCTAAATTGACATTGAGGAAAATAAAAACTATAATACATACATAAATATTCTATGTATTGTGCATAGTTTACAAATGTATTTGCCCCAGTGTCAGTGTTTCTGCTGAGTCTTTTTTGTATAAATACATTTTTGTTATTGGCTCCTTGGAAAAGGGAACCATTAAAAACAGAGTTGGAATTAAAACCTGCATTATCATACCCTTGGAGTATTACTATTCCCCTTTATGCCATATGATCTAGGCAGTGAAACTGATTGCTTAAGTTTCAAATGGAAACATAAAATATCACTTTAAGAGTAAGTGATCAGAAGTACCTGGAGGTTGAAATGGACACAATTTCAAAATAGAAGAGGAAAAGTATTAGATCTTAAAACCCCTCTACACTAGTGCATGTCTTGGAATGTATAATGAAAAGATGCATTTCTTGCTTTTTTTTTCAATCTATACCACCAGAAAGTGAATTATTTTAGCAATTCCTCTTCTTATAAGGTTAATACTTTCCCAGAAACCTTATCAATGTAATGGGAACAAATATATTGTTTCTGTTATGCTTTGGTGGTAGATAGCAAATGTTTTTTCTGAATCAAATTTTTGAAAATAGCCAATTTTAGTCAAACCATTCAAAACATATATCAAAAGCTGGTATTGCTTGGTACAGCTACCAGTACACCAAGCACTTCTTAAGACCAGTCTGTAAAAACAAGCATGATCGATTGGCTCACGAGTGGGCACAGATATTGATTATGTTACAGGCGGACAAACTACTAGGTAAACAAGCAGTTTTCTTCTTGTTTTCTCACCTGTGACATGACCTTTACATTCTGCAAGAGAAGTGTAGATACAAAGATTTTAAATTGTCCTTATCTATCACAGGCCCTCTAGGTCAGCTGGTATTCTGGGGCTGGATTCACTAATAACACAATGGTAAAATCACACGCAACTACTGTTATAATTTTACACACATCACCACAAGTATTAATGAACAACTTATCAAGTTATCGTAGATTTAGCAGTGGTCAGAATACAAGCAAGTCTGCTGGTAATTGCTGTGAAGATGTTCTTGTTTAAGCAAATGATCTTGTTCGTTTCTATAACTGTTCTTAGAATAATGGCAAGCATATATTATAACATAAATATGGTGAAAAAAATTAAAATATCATTTGAAACTATCAATAATAATGTCTGCAAACATTCTCATAGGATCACAGACAGCCACAGGCCTATACTGTAGTAGAATGTAACTTGTATGAGATCATTACATTATGAACTCTTGAAACATTTTTTCTACTCTGAAAATTACATGTTGAGAAAAACTGTTATTAAATAAACTGGTAGTAGATATTTCAAAATACTTTAGAAGCTTCTGTGCCTGTTGGTACCCTAATAAATGACAACAAATATGTCTGAAGTGGCTCCTTGATTGATGGTAAAGAGTGATAAATGAAAATGATAAATGTCTGCTCTGGCTTTTTTTTTTATGATAAACAGCCAATAGTTTATGGTTAATGGTTAAAAATTAAATGTACTAGACATCAAAGGTCATATTGCACCATATGAAAGTATAGTAGCAGAAAGGGTAAAGAGGGAGGTTATGAGTTAATGATTAGATGTGTTACATGTCAATAGTAGTATATAGTATAGCATTTTAGTGCAGTATGGCATTGAAAAGGGCAAAGAGGGCAAGTAAATGGGGCAAGGAGATTAGATTATATGGAAGATACAGGTCTGTGAAAACAGAAACCACCAAGTTATGAAATACTGAATCATAAGGATAAAAGAGAGAAATAGTATGGGACGGACTGGGGAATGTGACATGTGCTCATATGCAGAGACACTTTAGACACCTTAAACAGAGAATTGGACCTCCACCAGGTAATCACTGTTGCTGCGGCACAAGACAGCTCAAGGTGATTCACTGACGGGCACAAGATGCCGGTCCGGCTCTCCATCTAAGGTGCAACATTTGTCTTTGAATACGAGTGAGAGGATTAGGAAAGTATCAGGAGCAATACCAGAAAGTTTTTGAACATCACACGATTGATATATAAATGCTCTTATCTGCAAATTTTCTACCCATCTCTTGGGCGGATTTATAAGATGCCATTGCTACATCTGTAAGTCAAAGATCGCACTTATCGGATTTTTGGTTACATGTTGTGTAATTGGCTGAAGGAGCCCAAAGAATCATATATAGCACTCGCTAACTGTTGCAATTACTTTGCCAGAGTGACAAAATTGCCTTCTGTCAGACATTAGAACTAAAGTGTTAGGTTGTTTTATGATTATATCTCTAAAGATGTGTATTACTACTGCTTATTGAGTCGCAATTTACAATCTCTGGTAAATACGATGGTAAATGCACTACCATTGTATGTTTTTGAAACATATCTTTAGCTTGAGTTCAAAATTCTTATTCTAGCATTATGCATAATCATAATAAAAGTGACTCAAAGTTACTAAGCAGTTTCCTATTGTTGAACAAAGCTCTAAGATCAAAGAGGATCAGAATGAGAATTAATCACAAGGTCTAAACAAGTAAGGTCTTGTCACTGTGCCATTTTGTGCTGCTCTGGCTGAGGAGGGTATGACATAATTGGTATTAGAGTAGTGAGAATGGGCTTTTAAGACATGTTAATGAGCAGAAACTTATTGCACTCCTTGTATGTAAATATTTAATGTTGGTCACTTTTTAGCTATATACTTTTTATACAATCATTATTGTTGTTATTCTTTCTTACTATTATCATTATTATTTTTCTCATCATTATTTTTATGATTGCTATTATTGTTATCATTATTATTCCACAATCAGAAGGTAAGTAATGCAATATCAAATCAAATTGCCGTCCTCTAAATTTAGAAATGTGCTGTAGAGGTTAGCATGCAATAAATTTCCTTTGCCTGATTTGTTGGAGATAATGTCCAATCCTCTTATCTTTTGGAGGCCTATAATAACTAAAGTGAAAGGGTCAGTCTTGCATGGTAACCAACCATCATAAACATTGACATCTAAGAGAGATGTCTATGTAATGCACACATACTTGTCACATCTCCCCAATACAGGCAAGATGTTTACATGGCCAAGGCAATCCCTGATCTAATCTTCTGGGTGACCCCCCATGCATCTGAGAAAAGCACTGACACAATCTTGTACAAGGGTGCACACCAAAGTAAAGAGACCTTACTTATACAGACCTTTGTTTCACCAACTATCAATCCATCTTGATCTGTAATTCTTAATGTAAGTTGAGATAAGTTCTCTTTAAAATCAATGAATATTTTACATTTGTTCACAATGATGAATGAACTGCGAATAATCACTGATCTCATGTGCCCATTGTTAACTATCTATGTAAAAGCAATTGACTCAAACATTCATCCACTCATCTGGTTTGAGGCATTAAAGATGTACAATCCCTCTTATGTTTTCCTAAATGCTATTCTTTGATGGCATTCAATCTGATACAATAGTTTCAACAGAATCAGAATTTTAAATGTCTTTACACCAGAGTTGGGAATTGACCTCTGCTATTACTGACACCCAACATGGAATTCATGAGGTCCACTTGATTTTTACAGTAAAATCTATTTAGAGATAACTAGACTCAACAGCAAACCTTTCCCAATTTACTACAACATAAAAATATTTGAAAGGGTAGTAAACAAGAAAACAAGATAAACCCTGGACAACACGACTTTAGAAATGGTAGATCTTGTCCATCTTAAATCCTGAACCATTATCTCAAAAACTGAACCAGTATGAACACATACTAAGATACTTAAATGAGAATAAAGTTGATATAATATATTTAGACTTTGCAAAAGCTTCTGATACATTTGACCATGGAATTTTACTCCATACACTAAAGGACCTTTGAATCACAGGAAAAGTAGAAATATGGATACATGATTTTATATATAAAAAAAAAAAAAATGTAAACAAAAAATAGTTATCAATTCTAATGAATCAACTGTTAGAAGTGGAGGGTCACAGGGCTCAGTTCTTAGACCAATTTTGTTCCTAATTATGATAGGGGATATTAATGCAGATATTAAACACTCCAGATTAACATCATGTGCTGATGATACTAGGTACATCATTAAGTCTGATAGAGGATGAAGGCGAACTAAGGGAGGACCTACACACCATTTGTAAATAGGAAACTGAAAACAATATGAACTTCAATGCTGGTAAATTTGAAATCATAAGATATAGTCCAACTGGAGGTCCAAGACCAAGATCATACTCTGTTGAAGGAATAGAGATTAAAGAAAAGGTAGCTGTAAAAAATCTAGGCCTGTTCATTATTAATGATAGGAGCTCCAGTCACCACATTGAGAAGGCAGCCAGTAAAGGAAAATCTATGTGTGGATGAATAGTGAGAGCTTTTCAGCCAAGGGTTCCAGAACACCTACAATCACTATGGAAAACAGTAGTGGTTCCAAGATTGGAAAAATAGTGTTATATATGGAATTCAAGTCTCGCAAAGGACGATATTGGTTCAAAGTTCAAAGTCTCCACCCAAAAATTAGACAACATGGCAGGTCTTAGATATTGGGGAAGATCATTACAACCCAAACTTTCCACTTCATCATATATGTATTGATTACTGAAAAATTGGCTAAAAATCCAAGAGAAGTAGAAGGTGGGGAAATCAAGGTAAGACTACTTAATAGTGTGCCAAAAAACATTAGAAACCCATCCCAGAGCACTGTGGAAGTGTTTAGACGAAAATTAAATTATTGGTTCAATTCAGTACCAGAACTTACACCAAGTAACCAAGTAAAGTAACCATACAATCATCAAAATCACATAACAACCCACTGATGTTAGTAGGACAAACAAACATGCCATATTGACTACTTCACAAGAATTTGACATTGCAATTAGGAATACTAATAACATTATAATTACAATCATATATACTGATGATGAAAATAACAATAATAATAATAATACAATCAATTGGACAAAAACAATCAATGAATGGGGTAATCTGGCAAGGTCCAATAGGCCTATTAATTGACTCCTTGGTGGCTAAACACTTGTAATAACATGAATGGCTGAATAAAATGAATTCCCTAAAATCAAAGTTGACATGTCATGTGTATTTGCCCTCCCAGTGCCTTGATAACTAGAAAAAAAAGTTGTACCATAAATTCAAAATTGAGTAATGAAGAGGAGGCAGTCACTAACTATTTGGCTACTTTTGCCTTAAATTGTGATAATCAGTGAAATTAGTTCAAGTACAAAGACAAAACCATTAATCAAAACAAGATTTCATCTTTACTTACACTCGCACTCACTCACTCACTTCACTTTCACTTTGAATATGCAGATAAAAAATAATGAAACTACCTACCACTCTTGTACAGAGCCAGCAGAATTGGGTCCAGATATTTTTATTAGCATCTTCTAACTTGGGAACTGAGGATGTATCACTGCCACATAATTGTCTATCATAACCGCCCACAGGTTCTCTACTGGGGTTATGTCTGGTCTTGAATACAGTCTATTTGCAGAAATTCACACCATTTCTTGGTTTCTTACATTTTTCTGTAAGGTCACTAGATTTTCTTCCTCTTGGTAACTGAATGCGCCCTACACTTTCTGGAAATTTCACAGTCTCCTATATACATTCATTGTTTACCAATGGAAATATCTCAGGAGCCTGTTCTTGAAAGCTTGCTGATCAATCTCCTTCTAAAAGCCATGTGCACTCATGAGGAGATGGCCCTATCACCTGCCACTCAGCAACAATTTCCCATGGTGTAACATTCTCATCACCTCAACTGTCAGTCAGATTTTTCCATGACGAGACATTCTTATCACCCACATCTAAAACAAATTTTATCATGATGGGAGATCCTCATCACCCAGATTCAATTGAATTTATATCAGAGGTAAAAAAAAACAATGAAAAAATATAAAAAATATTATTTTGAAAAGAAAATCAATATTTACATATAATCTTTCAATGCTTATACATTGCCACCATTTTGTGATTAAAAGGTAGGCATTACAATCATCACTGGTAACACAGTTTTAATAGACACTCTGGCTTACAGACACAAAATACTAAAATATTATGAAACATATGGTGCACCTTAAAAACAACTTTTAAGAAAATATCAATTGCAGTAAAGTGCTTCTCATTCACTCAAGAAGACATTCTTATATTGCTCATATATCAACTCCAATAGAAGAACAACCCTGAAGTACAAAAGTTCAAGTTTAGGATAAATAGCCTAAAGCTTTATCACCAAAAGACCAAGTTTAAAAATACCAAATAACCAATGAAATACATTTAGACATCTTTTATACAAGACAATGCAAACCTACTTTGCAAAAAATCAGATTTCTCCTTTCAATTAAAGAAAATAAATCTGTATAACAAAGTGAACTTTAAATCTTCAAAGCATTATATATAAATATATATCATATAGAGATTACAAGTTGAAAGAATCATGAATAGTCACACTAAAATTCAAAACAAGTACAGGAGATACATTAAAAGTAAAGAGCATTCTGCAGCCCTTCTTAGATTACTTATAGTCATACTCAATATATCACTTAAAGATAAATATCACATACTTCAAAATATGTTAATGAAGATAATCACAGGGGACAGCCAACTTAAGTAACATCAATGTATTTCAGTGTGTATATTTATGCTGAGAGAAGACATGCCAGAAATAACTTTTCATAAAGAAATTACAAAATAAATAAATAAAAAATAACAATGATAACAAAATAACAACCAGTGGTTACATATTTCAGAGAGGTTCATAAATCCTCCTACTACCAAGTTGGAATGTATATTTTCTCAATACTTGTTACTTCAACAAAGTTTCATGTCTCTTGACTTTCTACTGCTAAAGATGATAAGCTTCAAAATGTGTTACAACTTACTGTCATAAAAGGTGCTTTATGTCAAAACTATATCATATCACATGAAATGCCACTGCAACTGTTTATATCACTCTGTGCAAGCATTATTCACAGAAAAATAATCTTCATCAATTAGCCAAATGTATCCAAACCTTCTTAGTAGGAGAAATGTACAAATTATCTAAAGCAAATAAAAATGGCCTTCTACAGCATGAACAACAGTGATGAACAAAACATGGAATTTTATAGAATACATTTATCTTGTACTGTAATTCTGGGAATTTCACTTTCATTCATTACATTACTTTTCACCTGCTTAGGGGGAGACAATAAATTCCTCTTATTTGCAAACCTCGATCTGAAACTGTGGATAAACTTTTCCTCATATCAATTTTGTATAAAAATATGAATACCCACAGATACATTACCTGATTTTGTAAAACACACTGCTTCTCTCATCCTTTGTAAATCAAGACACTATTTTGCAATTCTGACAAAGCCGCTCTCTCCTCACTCAGATTGGGCTTTAGTTTTGGCCGGCATATCTGTCCCTGATGCATGTTCTCGAAGACCTGAAAGGACCTCTTCCGCTTCACCTTGCAGCGCTTCTGCCTGCTCTAGCAGTAACATCTGTAAATGTAACTATTATAGATTTAGTTTCTTTTCCCTAATAAGTATATCAAGTTACTACATTTGCAAGTTACAAAACAACACTGAAAGGCAAAGATCTGTTCAGTCAAAAACAATTCATATATATTTTCAGTTAAAAAAACATCAAGAGCCATATATAATGACTATGGTAAGTATGATGTAAGATTATAGTAAGACTTCTTTTTCATAAAAAAACTTTTGATTTGAAGAACTGGTAATGTAAGAATGATCTGAGCTTTACATCTTTTAGATTAATGTTAATTACAACAACAAAGTATAATCCACAATAACAAATGAAAAATTAATAATTATAATTTAATGCTTTATAAAAGGTCTTATTGAACATGAGTTAAATCAATTAGCATCTACTATTTCAAGGCAATATTTGTACCTTTAATCAACTTAATCATAGATTATAACATCAGAATAATTTTATATCAATTTATCATTTTCGTCATATTTGCTAATATATCAAAGAATGTTATTCAAACATAGCCATCAGTGGAGAAAATGCGGAGACAAGCTCCAAGTGAGAAGAGTGTAAGACTCACAAAAACAGGGAACAAGCAGGAGGGCTCAGAAATCATAATTTTTGGTGAGTAAAGATAATTACTGTAAGATCTGATGTTGTTGTGATATTGAATCTCTTTACATCAAGCGTTATACATTTACTAGTGCTGAACATGTATTATATTTCTATATATTATTTGGTTTATTCTTTGATTTAACTGTAAATAAATAAATTGTTTTCTTATACTTTGTTTCTTTGCAATTTCAGTAATCAGCCTATAAAAACACTTGGACAAACAAAGGATGTTTATCTGAATCCCGAAACTTTTCCAACTCCTTAATGTTACATTCCCCAAAGGTCATTACTTAGCTCTACTACCTACTCACTGAAACATAAGCAACTTGCTAAAGGATAAGTACTTCCGGAGTGGGTACTGATTTCCGTTTTGACATGAAAGTTACCCTTATGTCGCCAGGTGGCATGTACGTACATGCCATGGCTTTTGTAGACAACGTAGCGGGTGGCATCATATCACAACCATTCCAAAATTTATTTCTATGGTAAAACTTTTAGGCCCGCAAACTACCAAGCGAGCTGGGTGCAAGCAGGGGAAACTGTCACTGTGTGCCAACAACCCTGTGGTTATGTCCACTTGCCAATTCTTTTTACCCAGTGTTATTGGGTAAATCATCATCATCATCATCATCATCATAATGATAAAAAAAATGAATAAACGATCATTTGTTCTCCCTTGTTCAGCTATGAAGTGTCTGTGTAACATATATAATTAAGCAATAAATAATCAAGCACATTCAACATTTCTAAAGAAAACAGCTGTTCTCCTGTCAAGACAAAAAAGTACAGGAAAACATCATGATATATTTTCCTGCCAAAAGGTCCACCCTCCCAATCTTTTATCATTACTGATAGGAATAATGCAAGAGCTCCTTCCTTAATGCCCACAGAGTCAAATCTCCCTCCAAGAGCTTTGTGTACTCATCACAAGTCGTTCCTGCCAATCAAGCCTTCAGCTGAAATTCTAAAGAGGCATATTCATGTCATCCAGCTCTCCAGCCAATTTTTTTCACAACTTGATGGTCACATCATCCAGACTTAAGGAGTTAATGTTCTAATTATTCCAAGGTCCCATCTGATTAGACAGGTGGGTATACAAAACTTAGAATCATACTAAGGATAATCAATTCTTGCTTAACTATGCCTAAACCATGCTATGCTCTAATAACAGCTTTTTGAGTTAGTAAGAACTATGAAACTGGTGGGAAAAAACATTAAAGAATTGAGTGCACTATTGCAAGCCAGAAAATGGGCCAGGTGCTGAACTGCACTTGTCCTCATCCCCCTTTATCCAAATAGTTTGTCTATTCCCAAAGGGTCAAGATGTGAATAGATTTTACCAATACTTATAAAAATGGTAAAAGTCTAATAATAATCAAACAACATACCTTTGCTGAACTAACAATCTGTGCAGCAGTGCGTAATGGCAGGTGGTCAACACACCGAGTCAAATCTATTGCACTAGCATTTGCAATGTCTTTCAGTGTGTGATAGCCAGCATTGTAAAGCAGACGTGCCCTGCCCTGTAATGAGGAGAGAGTGGTTATAGATATGAGAGAGTGTTTTGAACAGGTATAAAAGAACTGCTCAATGTTTAATCACATCTGAAAATATATTCTGAATTACCTTTTTCACAGAAGGCAGGTCTAACAGAGGAAGCAATTCAGCTGTGCAGCAACCCGACAACTGACGAGTAAAGTTGGCTAAAAGATCTCTGAATGCCCACAACTCTTCCAATTCCTAGAAAAAAGTACTGAATTGTATATTTCCTCACCCAACAAAAATATAACTGATCTAGTTTTATGCCTAGGTGTTCCTTGCTTGGCATTCAGGCCTTTAGAACAAGCAATGCTAGCCTTACCTAACTATATGTAACACCAACTGCACATGCTCTGTCCTGGGAGGCAAGTATACATCACTTAAGCCAACAGCAATGGCCTCAAAAAGCCTTTACAATATTCAAAGTTAATCTCAATATAGCTTTTATTTTATTTCTAAATAATAAGCTTTATGCTTTTCTGCAGTCTATTTTTTTTACTGTAACTTATGCTCACAAACACCAATCCCCAGTGAAAGCTTCTTCAGTGTGATAGGGATTCAATTTCCAAATTCTGGTATATCATAAATCACAGCAAAAGGACAGCAACAGTAATTACTTTTAGTCAAATTACCTGACAAAAATGGAAGACACAGGATGCAAATGCTGATGCAGACGACAGTGCTTGCTGTGTGAAGCCCCTGTGTATTCGGAACATTTCACTGGCCTCCCATATACCCATACCAGACCACAGTTGGAAGAGCAGGAGGGCCAAATAAAAGCGCTTTAAAACTGATTCCTTCACTTTCTGCAAGAATCCATGAGTAAATTGCATAGATTAAATAGAAACTTTCATTAAATGTATTCCAAAAAGATTGAAGATGAAAAATTATTAATAAGATTTGAGACATTATAAAGTTTAGAACCCCAAAAGTAATATATATAAATACAATTATAATATTCTAGAAATAAAGATGAAAGTCAAGCAAAAATCAATAAATGAAAGTGAACTTCATTTCCATCAAGTAGTAAGAGCAATCCTGATGAACCTTACCCTCCTTAAATTTTGTTATTATGTTAATTACAGACAACAACTGTACAACTAACCTTTACATTCTGACCCATGTTGATCCTGACCATTACAGCCTCTGTGATGCCCAAAACTTTGGCAACTTTAACCTCATCTGTAGCAAGTTTACTATACTGTAAAAGGACAAATTGTTTCACAGTTATTCAGGCATACCCAAGTGCCCTACATAAAATGATTCTTCACATGGTTTGGAAACAAAAAGTATGTTTATGTTTGTGCATTCAGTTTGAAAACTTGGTCAACATTAGAGGAAATATGTTGATTTTCCTCCTCTGATGCGCATAAATCATCATAGCACAGGGATGATAATGATGGTGATGAAGACAATAACTGATATCTAATATGCACAGAAGTCATATGCACTTTAACTATAAATTTTGAAGTACAAGTTCATTCTAAATTCATCCAAGAGAACTGCATTGAATTCCTAGCATCTTTAGACATCACCTATATGATTGACTGAGTAATGTAGTGGATTTGTGCTTTCTCCAGGTTCAACTTCCACCTGGACTACAGCACACTCCACATTGCTCTAGGTACCCGCTTAGACCCTCTGCCGTACTAGACACAGAGAGCTCTGCTAGATACCATATCTAGATTTTCACACACACAAAAAAGTTGTGTATACATAAATTTCTTTATTATAAATACAAAATTACAAAAGTTGTGCACATCACTGACCGCACTGTAGTAAACATCCGGTACAATCTTAATGTTCTCTGCTGCATCATAAGGGGTCACTAAGAATAAAAGATGAAGGTGGCTGTTGACAGCAAGATTCTCACGTGCAAGGCAAAGATCCTTGTAAAGTTGTCCAGCTAGCTTCAGTTCAACATTCCCTGTGTAAAAACAATCCCTCGATACTTTAATTGATACCTTCCATTATTATAGTGAATGCTAACTTTTAACCCCAAATGATCATGTATCCTATATTTGGGCATGCTTGGTGGGGATGTATGGCAAATTTTACAGGAATCCCACTCCCACAGAAACCCAGAAAATGACTGTGATGTTTTCAAGTCTGTTATCAAGAGTTTCATTTGAAAATTCCAAATATTCAGCTCTTTTTCCAGTGTCATTTTTCTTGTTAAACTCCTGTTTATAAGATGGCTTGTCCTTTGGGGTTAAAGATAACCATGATGGTTTTCCCCATACACATACCTGCACAAAATCATCATACATTTCTCCCCTCAATCATTAAAATGGATCATTTGACATATATATGAACAATCAACTTTTTCACTACGACAAATATGTGCCAATTCATGCTTTTGTACATAGTTAATCATCAATATGGCTCATTTAAAAAATAAAGGCACTTTATCATTTTGGCCAATTATCCAAAAATGACTCCATATTACTCAAACTACTCATCTTAGTATATGTACTAACCTTTGACAGCTGCCCTGCCAAGTCTGCTAACAGTAAGTATGTCATTTTCACTGATGGGACGGTTTATAATCTGAGCCATATCATTTTCAAGAGATGGAGGGCTTGAAAAGGAAGAACTACATATTGTAGAATTCTGGGACTGCTCACTCTGGCTAGCTTTGTTTCCTGAAAAATATCAAACGTATGAATAACAGTGAAAATATCTAGTATAAATGTATAACTTCTAAAGGCTCATCTTAACCCAGTGTGCTGGGATGGCATGATATACATGCCAGTTTCACAATTTTAGATTTTTAAAAATTATTTTTACATATAGGTGGTTCTACAAGTGCTTAATCACCAGAGTCGATTAGTCTTATCATCTCAACTATGTACCCTTCTTGACCATTGCAAAAATTCTTGGCTGTTAAATATAACGGGAATTTTGTTTTTACTGCTGGTAATTATAACGATATCAAGTAAATTATACAAATAATTATGTGCCTAGTTCTAACTGATATCTCATACTGCACTATCAATGGCTGAATGTGATGACCTCTGGCCCCATTTTAACCCTAGCAATTTGTGCAATAATTTATGGCAAGTGTTATTTCAGAGCATTTTCTCAGAAAATGTGTCAGTATTACCAATGGTAAAAAAACAGTGAATAAAGGTGATGAAGAGGATCTATCACTGTAAAGTTACCTTGCCTTTTCATTCCTTACTGATATTAGCATTTTAGCAATAGTATAAAAATATCATAAATATTGATCTTGATAGCACAAAAAATAAGAAAATCTTAAGAAATCAAAGAATCAAATGAGGTCATATTGACCTTCTCTAACTGACTCCTTGGAGACTGAGCCCTCGTGGAGCCATTCATGTTTGACAAAATTCACAGTGGACAGTAAATATACCCATGTACTAAAAGCTTAACTTTTAAATTTTACATTCAGAGAAAAAGATAAAATATATAATTTCCTTGATCACTATACAAACACAAAGCATACTGAGAATGCCAGAAAAAAAAAAAAATTGTGGGACATTTATAATAACTTTCTATACCTGTGTACAAATCATTGTCCTAAAACTTTTATTCAGTTTATGTAAACCCTTTACCAAGAAAAAAAAAAATAATAATAATAATATTTCAATTCCATGATATTCCACAATCAAAATTTTATATAGTGAAGGTAATAAGAAAGTGACTAAAAAGGAAGAAGCAAGATGATACTGACCTATCCCTAACAAAGAGAGACTGATGCAAGCGATCTATATGTTATATTGATAACCGACTATTTACATCTCTATGACCAATGCATTCACCTAACAACAGCACAGAGATCAGATCAGTATCTATATCTAACAACGTGTACCCATTATTGCCTCTTGTTCCCTGTAAAATTATTCCTACATCATCAAACATTGTAAAATGACATCTCTTTACCTGAACTTTTAGGTGCAGTTCCTCCAGATGACTTTTGTTCTACGACATCAACTTTAATACGAACAAGACCTTGAGCTCTTAGGTCCTCCACAATCTTAACCACCTAAAACAAATGTAGAAAAAAAGTTATGAACAAAAACAAAACTAGTTTTACATCCAAATAATTAATACTTAGAACAACATTATGCATGGATACTGGGTTCAAACAGCGTTGGCTGAATCAAACTTCACGGCAGGAGGGAGATGATGATGGAGGTACAACAGATTCCACAGAGAGAAGCATCATAACACTGACAGCCATTAGTAAATCATGATTCCCTAACATATATATATAATATAATATTTTCATATAGGGATTTGTAATTACTATGCATAACAGCATATCATATTGGCAAGGAATAAGGGGACTGAATGAGATCAAATTATCCAGCACTCTTCATTCAAGTAATAATCTATATTCCTTAAGCAATCTTACAGACCGTGACACAAATATCTCAAAATCATATGCATGAAGAAGTAAATAAAAGAAAATCTGAAATGCATCACAAGGACAGCAAAGCATTCTGTACCCTAAAACAATGATTCAGCATTTCACCTGTGGCTCCACATCTATATTCAGCCTATTAGCTTGAAGGGCGAGAAGTGAACGTCGGGTCAGAGCTTTCAACTGCGGAAGTGTTACAGCTACTCCCAAGCCCAACGAAGTAAACACCAGCCCTGTTAGGCCATGCCAATCTTGATTTGCCAGTGTGGATGTACAGACTTCAATTGGAGACAGCAAAAGTAGTCCAGCCTGTCAAAATGAAGATTTTATGATTTACTCAACAAAATACTTTAAACCACTCTGGAGCGTTAACAATACATTACTCTGGTGAACTGCATTTTTTTTCTATAGCTGAAATACTGGTTTCCCAAGTTGTACTTGACATGGAAGTCTACACTGTAAAATTCCCCTTTATTGGATATTCCATACTGTTGGAGGAAGTGATGTCTTGGCGGATATGAAGAATCGTAAGGGAATGGGTATGTTGTGCTGTGTAGTACATTTGTTATGATTCATACTCTTTTTGTTTCAAGGTGTGTGATGAGGCCATTCATTTCTGTATTTAAGTGGTCAGGAGAGTACCAATTCCAGAGACAATATGACCTTAAGCAGAAACCTACCGCTTGTCATTACTTGCAGTGCAGTGTATTATGGGAAACTGAACAATACTAAAATATAAAAAAACTAACACAAACAGCTTAATGTTACTTATTGTTACTACTATTGCACAGAATGTAAACTACCTATAAAGATAATATTGAGCATGCTCATTGAAAACAGTTTACTAAGCTTGATATAATATAACTAATGACAAGTGTAGACTTCAGAAAAAGAGTTAATAGATTACAAAGAGGTGGCAAGGAGTCTTGATAGCACACAGGAGTGTTCGCATGAGCTAGGCCTAAGAATCACACACAGGAAAATCCCCACCCAAGTAAGCAAGTTGATTTTTGTCCAAGAGCCAAAATGAAGCACCTGAATACAAAGAGTTAAATATCTAGCTTGGTGATACTTTAAATAATATATCAATAATGTGTCTGCCAATCTGAGTAAGCCATTGTATGTGTGAGTGCATAATCTGAATTTACTTTGAGCGACATTTGGAGGGTAATGTGATTAAGTAAAAAAAATTAAAAAGGGGTCTGTTGTTTCCTAAGTTCCTATGAACCATTTCACATTCACTCCAATAAAAAATCTTGTTCTCTTAAATCTTGTATGGTTAATGACTCAGCTTTTTCTCTTTTTTCTTTCTTCCTTTTCTAGGGGCTTGCTTTGAAATCTAACTTCTAGTTACTGTTAAGCATACAATTTATCAAATGTAAAACTGTGCTGAGAAAACTGTAACACTCCTACATGTCTTTTGAAATAAGGAACAACTCGCAAAATAGCGCACGGAAAAATATGATCATCATTAACTATAGACAACAGATATATACTATATAAGCAAAACTGTAATAGCACTATAACCTGTCACTTTCTAATCATGAACAATTTTACATACAATCTTTCTGCCATGTAGATACAGTATCATACATCTGTAAATTTGAAGACAAAATACTGGATTCACTTACTTCTTTTGTGTCTTTTGGCTGGAGAATGAGGAAGCTCTCCCCACATGTGTCAAGGCCTGCACGTCCTGCCCGTCCTACCATCTGTTTGTACCTTGCACGTGTGAGAAAGGCACTCCCAGTGTAAGGTGACCGGATAATTACCTATTTATCAAAGTACACAATTAAAGCTTCAGAGGCCGCATAACAATCAACAGTGTACTTTTATTTAGGTATTTACCAACAGACCCACTGAGGAAATATTGGTGAAGAACAACAACAGATTACTCACTCTTCTAGCTGGAAGGTTGACACCAGCAGCAAGAGTGGAAGTGCAACAAAGGCAACACAGAGTTCCAGCAAGGTAACCCTCTTCAATAAGGCGTCTCTCTCCTTCAGTCAACCCTAAAATACCATAACTTTTCAGTGCTTATTCAGTTTTACTTAACACCATAATGTACTACAATATCTAGTATTGTGCAGCTACTTTAACAATAATTTTATTATATCTTTGGAGGTAACATATTCAATGGATCTTCTAGCACTCAGACAGGGGATGAAGTCATGGAGCGAGCTCAACAATACAGCCCAGTTATGATGTACTGGCAAAGGAGCTCAAGCTCTACTATTCGCCTTTTGTCATCATGTGTATTATACGCATGAAAATACTTAACACAAAAAAAAAAATTATGATGCAAACTGTTTTAATGCCATGAGACTTAGGAAAGTGGTATCATATCTCATTACAAAAACTCTGGCTATAAAAATGAGCAAAAACAAAAGAGAATGGATATAAAGCCAAACCAACCAGAGTGATGATATGCAACACCATATGGGATGATTCTTCTCAAAACAGGGCACACAACCCCAGACCCCTCTTCAGACAGGGCACGGTAGAGAGCGCGTTTATCAGTCACTCGAATCTGTAAATTCAGAGGTCACAAAATTTGCTGTGCCAGTGACTCGTAATGACGTGCTGAATATCTCACACAAATTCTCAATAAAATGAATGTACAGAAAAAAAAAAGTACTTACTTTAGTCAATTCCTTGGGCAGAATTCGACATATGAGCTCTGCTAAAGTCTCACAGTTACGCTTCGTAGGACAGAAGACAAGGCACGAATGTTCAGGCACTACTTCACCCACCAAACCACCCACCATATCAACGTCAATTTTCTTCTGCTCCTGAGAGTACTGTTAGTGAGGAAAATAAGGGAAAAGTTCAGACATGTCTATCTTTCAATCATCAGTCAACAAAATAATGACAACATATAGGAACATTATGAAACAAGGCCTATGAGAAGACTATGGTAAGAATCTCTGTCCATCCCATAAAGAAAAAAAAAGAAAAGAAAAGAAAAAGAAATGGGAAAGGAAAAGAAAAGAAAAATACAAACATGCATACTGATGATCTAGATTTATTTTGAAAAAAGCTCTTAAAAAAGAAGACAGAGGAACAGAATAAGAGTACAATCCTCTCCTGAAAATAGACAAAGGATGCTAGCCTATCATCTATTTCTCTATCACCTAATCATAATAATTTCAATGAAAATGATAATGATAGCAACATCAATACTAATAGATAACAATAACAATATAGATAATAACAGCAGCAAGAACAATAATAACAATAAAAATCATAATAGTAACAACAACAATAATAATAATGATGATAAATACTGCTTACTGCATAATATGGCCAAATAAAAATTAATTTCATATGAACCTTTTTCATATCCAAACTTACAGGAAAACAACTCAGACGCTTATTCTTTAACAAATCTTCTTCAACACGAGCAGCAGTGTTTATTTCCCAAATCTGGTTGGTAATCTATTGAGAGAAAAAATATATATATAGTTATACACATTGTATATAAAAAGCAAACTATGAACTAGGTTTATACCTTCATCGTCAAGCAAATAAGCTACAACATTACATAATTACAAGTGAAGACTTAAAAGTACAGTCAACAATAATGATGTGACAAAAAAAAAAAGGTAAAATTACCTTCACATACTCTGCCAGCTCAACAGGCCTAAAGTTTCCTGTGTATAACTGTGCTCCTAAAAAGCTTGCCAACTCATTCAGGTTACCAACTGTGGCACTCATCGCAACCAGCTGGACCTTCCCTGACAGAGACAAATTATTCCTCCACCATCATACACAGTTATGAATATATACTGTAGAATACAATATTGACAATAATAGTCATGAATATCAGTTCTGATAAAGATATTCTCACGATGAAATCAGTGTTAATGGGAACAGAAATCAGCATCACAACTATCTTATAAACACATGCAATAAAATACCTACGAGCAGCATAGCGCAACTTGGTTATGATGGATTCCAACATGGCACCACGACCCCCAGGCTCAGCCAGCATGTGGACCTCATCCACTACCACAAGTCCCAACTCCTGCATGCGATCGGTTTCTAGGAGTGCATTCACAAGTCCAGAAGCCTTCTCTATTGTAGCTATATATAACACACTCCTGTTGAGAGGTAAGTAAACAATTTCTAAAAACGTTCATGTAATAACTATGAAAAGGTGTCAGCACAGCTAAATATTATATTTTTCTTAGTGATAATGACTTTTTATTAGATACTATTTAACTGCAAGTAACTTCTCTGGCAATTAAACAATTTAACAAACTCTTTAATAGTTCTACATAATTAAGAACCAATAAGATTCAGACCACAAGAAAATGCAGTAGGAATGTGCTGCTTTACCTTCCAAACATTCAAAAAATTGCACATTAAATGCTAAAGCATACAAGTGTCCATATATATTGAACATTGGTCCAAGACCAGATGTCAAGAAAGTCTTGATAGTTTGTTCAGTTTCATCTACATTCTTCAATAAACACTTAGTAGGGGAAGGAGATATGCCAGGTTTTCTATGGTTGAACTGAGACTTTTCATATTTTTGTAAATTAAGCACATGAGATAGATGCAATTGGGTAAGCTCACAAACAGTTGCTCCAGTACAATGAGTCTGTACTTTAACCAAAACTGTGATCTAAGCTCCCTATGTACTGCAGGTCTACCTAATGATTTTTGAAAAATTGCTTAATGCCATGATAAATATTAAATTAAATAGACCCACCAATTTTGTTAAAGTATGGCTGACGTCGTGCATTGTGAAATACAAGTTATAACTAAGTGTTTGACAGATAGAAAATTACAATTACAAAACACAGAGGTCACTGTGGAACTTATGGAACACCTTGGAGATGCTGAATGAAGTACAGAACTACATGATGCTTGGTTGCCCACCTCAAGCACCTGCCAAAGCCCAAACAACTGGAGCGATGCAAGTGATGAAGCATAGTTCAGCGCCTGATAAATAGGGTGATCATGACATAGGCCATTCAGTGATATGATATGCAAGGGTACGAATACTGCAAATCCAGCCACACTCAATGATATGTTGTGGAGTTTGATGGGGTTGAACCCATGCTGACCCTTAACCCACTAGAAACTGTATATTTTGAAGCAGAAAATAATGGTTGCCAGGTGGCTTTAGAATCAGCGCGTTGGACTGGCCCGGAATCTGCCCGTGTGCCGGCTGCGGCCCGCGGTGGAATCAGAGTGCAAGCTCCGATCCTGAATACATTCAATCAAGAGATACAACCCCTCAAGTTTAAAACCTGTTCCTGTATGCCACAGCCAAGCACATAGAGAGTGGGCTAAGTGTTTGTTTCCCAGACATTTAATTTTCCATTTGAGCACTACTTGTGCATGGTCCAAAGAGCATGACTTGGTATGGGATGGATTAAACATCTCACCATTAGAAACATAGTTATAGGCTAGTCTACCTAATAACTAACCAGCTAGTAGAACTGGAATACAAGGAGTTAACGCAAGCCTAGCAACAAGAAGCAGGTGTCTGCTATGACTACCTGGCTATGAGAATTTATCAGTATTGAAATGCTTCAGGCTCAGGAAGCCTAGCACTTGCCCAATAAAAGCTCCTTGGCCCAGAGAGAGAGGACTATAGAACAGTTGGAGGTATGTGTTACCTACTGTCACTTCTTCCAAGAAGGTTTACTGACAGAGAACAGTCATTCACGCAACTTTCATCTCCTTGCTGCCTTCACCCTCCCTTTAACAACAGATGGGGGAGCACAGTTCCTACACAAAGAAAGTAGAGAAAAAGAAAGAATGAAAGAAAGAAAAACAGCAGAGAGAGATATGGAGTTAGCTAAACACAATAAACTTGTCAGAGAGCTGGATTAATAACAAATTCAATGTTTCTTAGAGACAGAAATTTTCGGAGACATTATTGAAAGGAACTCACATTTTCTATACTTCATATATAAATACATTGTTCATTTGAACTGGACATTGAAAGGGGGCCTGAGGCACATGTCTCATGCTTAATTTACCTACAAGTCCTGCCCCCAATATTTCTCAATTTTGCCTCTTGATAATAGGATGAAATGCAACAATAAACAAAGGGTGGCAGAAGGCCCATGATTTGAGGAGAAAAATTGGTCTGAAACACTAGTGCGAGGGGAGGAAGTAAATGAGCAGAAGGCTTACATCTCTCACACTGAACTTAATTTCTGCCAGAACCAAATATAAACACACCTCTCCTAAAATGTCCAACACTCTCTTTCTCCTTGAACACTAGGCAAGTATGTCAAAAAAAGTGGACTCAAGTGCTTATCATCCTAGTACATTTATCTTATATCGCCCAACATCCATATGACCTCTGTCCTCAGTTGATAGTATGCCATCTCCCAGAAATATACAAATGTTCCTCGTATCTCTAGGTCAAGTGCGAAAAAACATACGTAACAATGGTGACTTCAAAGGAAAATAGGGATTTACTTAAAGAAGAGCAATAAACATCTACAAGGCTCATAAAAAAAAGTAAATATGAAGAATTCTTGACTAAGAAAACAGTCTAGTCATTGCAACAGGTAGCAGGCCACTGCTAGACTTGCAACTAGAGTAAATTAACTCATTTATGCCAGGTGATGTCTAATCACAACATGGTAAAAACTTTACTGGTGCCAGGCGACATCTAATCCTGTTGGGAATCCGGATCCCAGCAGCTGAGATGATGCCTTGGGAGCCTGGGTGTGGGCTGGACAACAGCCTAAACATACAGTGGCATGTACTAATATATCCCAGCCTCACAAAACTCAAAAGTCAAAATTTAAGATGTCCTTAAACTATTAAGAAGCCATTCCAGTGTACATAACTGCAAAGTATAGTATAAGAGTAAAGCGGTAAACATTCAATTCTTAAGATAATTCTAAATATATTAGTTTATATATTAAAAGTTGTTCACAGATATCAAGAATTATCAAATAACTATTTTCCAAGTGAGGCTTGCAAACTGCAAAAAACAAAACCTACAAAGCTGAAAAGCTGGCAAGCATACTTTACAGGTAAACTTTCCTTAATATAAACAAAATTTCTGGGAGATCTAGCAATTCCACTACCTTCTCACTATAGATTCTTATCTTTATCTTTGAACTGCCATTAGCTTTTCATATATATATACAGTACATACTTTTTCCGCTTAGCCTTGGGAGGGAATGATCCACGGCTTCCAGCATATTCTTCAATAAGAAACTCTAGCTCCACTCCAAAAGGTGCCAGGCCACGTACCTTTGTATTAAATGAGAGAATGAATGAAAGAAAGAAAAGTTGCTCATCATAATAACAAATATCCATTCACATCCAAAGACCATAAACATCAACATCGGAATAACTACGCAAACAAATAGTACAACATAATTGCCTTCAGGCTGCAAAAAAGACCAAGTGATACAAACTTTTTCTTGGACAAGAGCCACATAGGGAAGAATTAGAAGTGCATTTTGTTTCTTGAGGAGCAACTGCCGCAGCATCAGCACTTCCGCCACCAGGGTCTTCCCACCGCTTGTTGGGAGAGAAAAGATGAGGTTTTCTGAGCCTGAGCCTTTAATAATACACTCTTCCTGCCAATCTGAAATATGGACAACTATGCAAATAAAATGCAATTACTATGTTTAATTCTCTGTGAAGAAAAAAAAAAAAGTGAGCCTCTCACAAAACAATGATCCTTGAAACTGACATCAACTGTGGAATACAATCTTCATCAAAGCATACATGATGTTCAAGTATAAATATTGAAATGGTTATTGCAATGTATTTCAGCATAGATATACAAAGTAATAATGCAAAGAGCTTGACAGCACTAGACATCATCTTACTATGCCTTTAGTTGATCTAACAAAAAACTAACCATAGAGCTTTGAAATGCCACGATGAGCCCTGAGCACATCTAGCACCTTGGAGGGGAGTCCAAAGAATGGACCAAGTTCAAAGTCATCATTTGAGGTCATTTCTACAGCTTCCATCACTGCAGCAACAACTTCTGCCCGACGCTCAGTAGCAGTCTTGATGGGTGCTATAGATAAATTTGTAAATTAATATTTTTTACAAAACCAATACCACAGTAAGACAATGGACTGAAAGGATTTAGCAACCATATTTATTATGGATAAACTTTTGATCAATATCTGAACACACAATTGCTAACTTCTATAACAAATGTAAGCACTAAAGACAATATAAAATAATAAAACTAATATCATAGTTTGTGAAGTATTAGCAACAAAAAAAAGGGGGAGAATAGAAAAGAAAAGAAAAGAAAAGAAAAAAGAGAGGGGAAAAAAAAGGAAAAG
Source organism: Penaeus vannamei (assembly GCF_042767895.1). Classification (NCBI taxonomy): domain Eukaryota; kingdom Metazoa; phylum Arthropoda; class Malacostraca; order Decapoda; family Penaeidae; genus Penaeus; species Penaeus vannamei. The sequence goes on from NC_091550.1 coordinate 51,239,614, forward strand.
AAAAAGAAAAAAAGAAAAAAAGAAAAAAACTCACCATCAGTCTGATTCGAAGTCACTGCATCCTTTAACCTGTTCTGAAAACGATCCAGAAGTGCCTGAGATCCCTGTGTGCTAATGAAACTAAGCTGTGAGTCTGGAGAACCAAATGAATCTCCTGATTTATTGTGTGTTGCTTGTCCATTTGAGGTTGTGGGAGAAATCTCTTGGGATGTATTATTCTTAATATTAGCTGCTTCATGACTAGAAGTGGATTTCACTACAACTTTTGCATCAGGTTTAATGAAATCTTGGGTATTGCGTGATGGGTCACTGCTCCCATCAAAGTATGCTTCATCCAGACATGACATTTGGGTGTCTGTGAGACCAAATGTATCATCAAACTGAGAATCCAACTGTTCTTCCCCAAAAATATCAGGCGAACTTCTCCCAGATGTCTTCTTGGAATTAGCTTTTGTGATATTATTGTCTGCCTGGGCACTGCAATTAACACTGGACATAAGATGTTGATGGCTACTATTTGTACTACAGCTGCTTTCTGGAATAACAGTTCCCTCATACATTGATACTTCTTTTGGAACACTTGTTTTAATACAGTTATCAACAATTACCTTCTCTTTACAAAAGTCACTAAACACTTGTTTTCTAGCTTTAGTGACTGTGTTAGGATTGGTGCATATTCTTGGTGGCTGAATGAATTCACTTGTGTTCTGAAGGTTAATTCTTCGTGGGGTTTTGCGTAGCAGATATGGGCTTGAATGTAAACCACTGTTAGACAAAGGAATTCTGTTGTTATTTAAAATCTTTGGCTTTTCAATTGGAGTTAATTCTAATGAGTCCAGCTCATCAAAATTGACACTTTCTAGGAAGGAGTCATCATGATTCATGAATGCAGTTGAAGGGCTGTCAATTTCTGCATACTTTCTTGACCTTGGAGTTGTGCTTTTTGGAGTATCTATCTTCTTGGTAGTTTGCCTTTCATCATGTTCTCTTGGCCTCTTCCTGGTGGGTGTGTTCTCATTGGCTGCCCCACCAACCCAACACCTCATTTTTCTTTGGCTCCTAAGGACAGGTGATGACAAGGGACCACAATGTGATTTTTGCCCTACATTTTGGGGGCTTTTCGAAACACAGGCGTCATTCTTACCTGTCAGTGCATTTCGAAAAACTGCTTTCCTTGATAGTCTTTGACTTCTAAGGACTGGGGATGACATGATCTTCTCCTGAGTTTCACTAGTCATGTTGGGCATTCTGGAGTTCTGTAATGCAGTGTGATGCTTACTGTTTTATCTTTACTTGTTTGTGATAGGGAGTATTGGAAGGTTAGTTTTGGGATAGGGGGAAAAGCTTTCCTCCAATCTATATCCTTGCAACTACATTTTTAGTGTATGTAGTGCACTGTCTTGGTTTTGCTGTATTTTCACTTAACCATTTTGCAAAAGTTTTGTCCTGGCCATTACTGCATAATCATCTGGAAAAATAATGTAGCCATATAATAACAGGTATCAACATTAAGAAATCTACACTATAAATTGGATATTTTCTGAACAATCAAAACTGGACATCAAAGTGAGATGCCCAAAGGAAACTGCTTTGAACAGACCAACAATTTTGGTATCAATGGATTCCTCTAATTCTCTACAATCCAATACATAGAAATGATTGGACAGATAGTAGGGGAGGCCATGACAGGTACCTGGGAAAGTGAGGGGTTAGATATGAAAAATATACACAGAATCAATTACCTAATTGTCTAACAAGGAGGCTGTGCCCTCTAAGAACCCCCATGGGAGGCTGCTGTTCCCAACCCTCCACAAAGGAATATAAAGAATCCTCCACATATTCACAGCAGGGAAAAGCCCCAGACTGTAGAGTATTTTTCTTGCGTAGGGAATATTACATTTTTTCCTGTGCGGAAAACATAATTTTGTCTACATTTGCGCAGACGGATCTATGGATGGATGATGAAACAAGTGCGCAGATAGGTCAAAAGGACTTTGTGCGCAGAAGATTACTTAAAAAATGAACTAATCGTGCGCGGAAAGTTATACGAGAACATTTGTGCAGACAGAATTTGACCAAATAACTTTTGCGCAGGCAGACCAATCTCTACAGTCTGGGAAGAGCCTACAACCATCATGCAGGATAACTGGATGGAGAGTCTGTCCGTCACTGTTTCCTGCTGTGAATACAGGAAGGATTCTTTGCTCTCCTGGGGTTTGGTTGGGGAGCATTCAGCCCCTCATTGGGATTCACGGCAGGTACAGCCTCTTCATAAGACAACAAGGGAACTGATATTGGGTGTATTTTTCATACCTTACCCCACAATTTTTCTCGTACCTTTCATGCCCTCCCCTACTATCAGGGCCGAGGATGTGGGGGTTTGGGGGTTTCCGTGCAATAATATGGATATATATGGGGGTAATACAAAATGATAGGAATCCATCGATACCAAATTCCTTGATCCGTTTGGCGGATCTTGTCTGTAAAATTACGTTCTCTATTTCGTTAGAATATACTGCTCAAGGCAAATTTCAAGGATTTTCTGATAGAACACAGTTACTGTAAATGGTAATCATATGTTCCAATTTGAAATCCGCAACGGGTGTCGCTTATATTACTAAAGTTAATAAGTGATATGGTCAAAGATTCCACGAAAGCCTCGTAAGATTTAAATTCAAATTGTTGCCGGAGTAATTGCTTGGATCCTTTCTAAAAACAAAATCTCACGATCAAATCAGTAGAGCTGCACATAAAACATGATCTACTTGAATCAAAGAATACTTACTTGGTGTTCAGCGAAAGATGGAAAAGGAATGTATGCACAAGAATCACCGGACTTGAAATAGGTTTTTGTTTACCGCTGCCTACGAGCCTGCGAGGAGAGGGATCCTATATGTAACAATTTCAAACTTTGTCTCACTCTCAGTACAGGTACAGAAGTAAACATGTATTTATATATTCATATATATATTTACATATATGAATATATGTATGTGTGTTCCTACCTTACCTACCTAGCTGTTTCACTACAGAAGAGTTAAATTCAGGTGTACCCGTCTGCTATATATAAATTGTCGTATAATTTTTTTAATTGATACACATTTTTGGCACACACTTCGTTTTTTTTTTATTAAGACTGTTCCATGCTTCAATAGTTCTGTTTGGGAAACTAAATTTTTTGACATTTCTATTACCTCTTTTTACTTTCAATTTGTTGTGTCCTCTCGTTCTTCTTGAGTTCAAGATAAAAGTCATCTTTATCTAGCGTCACATTTCCTGTAATACAGTCGAACAGCATAATCATGTCCCCCTTTTCCTCCTTTCTTCCAAAGTAGTAAGTCCTATATAGTCTATACTCTTTGTGGATGTGTCCATCTTGTGGCCGCTCTTTGAACTGTTTCCAGTTTGTCTATATATTTTTTTAAAGTGTGGACTCCATACCACTGCACCGTACTCAAGACTAGGTCTTATGATTACTGTAATGATCTTTTTTACCATATCTTCGTCCACATACACGAATTCCATCTTCATGTTGGTAGTCTGTCCTAGCATTTTATGGACCTTTTCATTTATATGATCATTTGGGATTAGGTTTCTGTTTATGATTACCCCCAAGATCGTTTTCCTTGTCAACTGTTTTAAATATTACGTCACCTAATTTATATTGGGATAGTGGGCGATTTCTACTTTCTCTGAACCTCACTACGTGGTAGCATTTATTGGTATGGAATTCCATTTTCCAAGTAGAACTCCAAGTGAATAAGTTCTCGATATCACTTTGCAGTCATTGGCATGAGACGTTGTCTTTATCCTTTTTTACATCTTCGCGTCGTCTGTAAATATACTGAAATACCTACCTGTGCTTATGTTTGACTGCAAATTATTGATGAATATAGTAAGCATAATCAGCGCCAACACCGATCCTTGGTTACTCGGCGCCATGTAGAATGTTTTCCTGTAATTACGGTGCTTATCTGTCTTTCATGAAGGAAGTATTTCATCCATGCGAGTAGTTTGCCTTTCACTCCATCTAAGTGCTCTGATTTCCATAGTAGTCTTCTACGAGACACCTTATCAAAAGCCTTTTTAAGTCCAAGTACACACAATCCACCCAGAAGTCTCTTTCTTGTAATTTTTCAGATACTCTATCAAAAAAAAACAGAAATTTATTACACATGACCATCCTTTTCTAAAACCAAATTGTTTATTTGATGCAATTTCGTGTTTTTTCAAGGACTTCAACCCATCGTTTCATAATTAGCCTTTCTAACAACTTGCATACTACACTAGTTAATGTTGGTCTATAATTAAGAGGGTTATGTTTGTCGCCGTTCATAAATAAGGGTGTAACTTTGGTGAGTGTCCAATTTTTTGGGAGTTTACCTTGTCTCACTGAATTTTAGAATACTAATAAAATAAAGGAGTACATAATTGTTATTCGGCATATTACCTGAGAACCCAGTTAGAAATCTCATCTGATCCTTCTGCTTTGGTCTTGTATAATCCTTTAATAGATCTTTTATTTCATTCTTTTTGAAGGTGATGTTTTCGACGTTCTTTTACATTAGTATGGGTGTTTCACATATCGAAGTATGAGTCCTGAACAAACGCTGACTGAAATTTCTCCATTTAAATTTTCACACATTTCTTCCTCCTTCGAATAGATAATGTTATTGTCTTTGACAGCGTTAATTTGACCTCTATTCTTAGTTTTACTATTTGTGTAGTTAAAGAAGAGTTTTGGTTGACTTGATTGTTGACTACATCCTTGTCAAAGTCTAATTTCGCCTCTCTCATAGTCTGGGTATACTCATTTCTTCCTACTTCATGTATTTCATACGCTGCCTGAGATCTATGTCTTCTGAATCTTTTCCAAAGGAGATGCTTGTTTTCTCCCATTTTCTTGCATTTATTGAACCATTTTTGGACATTTCTTGGTTTTGAATTTTGATATGAATGTTTCTACCATTTTTTTTTTTTTTGAGATTTCACAAAATTTTCAATACTGAACATCAAGGTTCTCATCGCCCAGTAGTGTTTCCCAGTTTATGCCATCAAAGAGATCTATCAGGCTTCTATAATCACCTCTCTTGTAATTGCACTTCTTTCTGTTCTTGCATACGCCGATTTTTTCCTGTAGCAAGCAGTATTTTAGTGAACTTTTTCCTAAAGGAGGACAGTACTCGATATCCTTAATATCATCGTTATGCTTTGTGAATATTAGGTCAAGCATAGATGGTCTACCTAGCCCTCTTACCCTGGCATGATCTGTTACATTCTGGAATAGGCAGTACTCTTTTATGACTTCTAGTAATTTAGCATTCCACGAATGTGGTTGCACTCTGGGAACGAAACTGTGCGTGAGCACCTATATTTACTTAGTTATATGCAAACACACACACACACACACACACACACACACACACACACACACACACACACACACACACACACACACACACACACACACACACACACACACACACACACACACACACTCTCTCTCTCTCTCACTCACTCACTCACTTACTTAGAATGGTGTAACATACAGAACGGAAGTTACACCATTCTTTACCATTTCTCCAGTGATGTCTGACGATCCAAAACGGAATTTTTGCAGACATTACATACCTGTACACGTTGCATAATTTCTTTTTAAGGAAGAATCTCTTTCCGTTCTGCAATGTCCACATTTTATGGGAATATTGAGCTCATTAATGAATAATCCAGTATATGAAATAGATGATGTACAGGAAGAACGCATGATGCAATAGAGAGAGAGAGAGAGTGAGGGGGGGGGGGTAGAGATAAATAGATACAGAGAGAAGGGAGGAGGGGAGGGAGGGAGAGAAGGAGAGATGAATAGGAGTGAAGGAAAGAGGGAGGGAGGGAAAGAAAGAGAGAGGTAGGGAGAGAGAGAGAGAGTGAGCGCTAGACATTGATAGATAGATAGATACAGAGACTGATAGAATGAGCGTTATATATATATATATATATATATATATATATATATATATATATATATATATATATATATAGAGAGAGAGAGAGAGAGAGAGAGAGAGAGAGAGAGAGAGAGAGAGAGAGAGAGAAGGGAGTAAGGAGGGAGAGGGGGAAGGAGGCAGGTAAGGAGGGAGAGAGGGAGGGAGGCAGGTAAGGAGGGAGAGAGGGAGAGTGGAAGTGGGAGAGAGAGGGAGAGTGGAAGTGGGAGAGAGAGGGAGAGTGGAAGTGGGAGAGAGAGGGAGAGTGGAAGTGGGGGAGAGAGGGAGAGTGGAAGTGGGAGAGAGAGGGAGAGTGGAAGTGTGAGAGAGAGGGAGAGTGGAAGTGTGAGAGAGAGGGAG
>NC_091550.1:51250954-51258454 GCF_042767895.1 Penaeus vannamei
GGGATCAGTGGGTCTCTGCCAGTCTGCTAGGATCGGGTTATCTGCATATGCAAAGATCTTAAGGAAATGCAAAAAATGGACGGGTAAATCCTTAGTATTATAAGAAGTTTTCACTGAGGTTCCACGCAAGAGCATGTGAACACTCACCTCATAACGATGGATATCACTGGCAGAAGGAGCTAGCCAGAACAAATTAAAAAAAGGAATGACATTATCTTTATCGGTGTGTAAGCCTAGGGTGATTAGGTGGTCCTTCTCTAATAAAGGGAATTAGAAATGTAGAAAGAAATTAGTGTGCGGACCGGAAGGGACCTCGAAGCTATTATGTCCATTGCTTTATAAACCGTTACCTTACGCCGTTATGTCACTTAATATAGTAATGACTAAAGAGTAGGGAGGATGGTAAGTCGGGGAAAGAGCAGTAACTCCAAAAAAATAAAAGGAAACAAAACAGAAAAAGTCCGTTGCAGTGATACCAAGTGGATGGTATATTTACTCCTCTGTTCCCCTCTGTGCATACGTCCCTGATTCTAGCTTGGATCTAAGAAAGCTAAGTATGGTGACCCTAGAGGGAGGGCCAAGAAAGGGAAAATGCTCCTCAGGCCCAAAGGGACCGGGGTGACTATGAGAACTTTTCCTTACCCAAAAAACTGGAAGATATGGGTATTAAAATGTGAATTCCTGTCCTCACAGATGGTGAGAAAATGAGGAATGTCTACACAAGAGCTTCCCTTGATGCACCTCTTATTTTCACAGCCAGAGATAATGGACAGTAGATGATGCAATCCCGGCAACGCTTTTCCAGAAGAGGAAGCAATTTCATAAAAGAGGCAGAAAGAAAGAAAGAAAGAAAAACATTTTCTCTCTTGCCCGAGCACAGCTGCTCGTAAGGAGCCATCGTCCTTTGTGCTCTGTTAACTGGGGAGTAAAGCAATAGGACACAGTAAAAGTGGAGGAAGTACCCTGATACAAACCGAGAAAGTTTCACCATTGTGTAAGGGATTTGGGTGTAGGTGCTGACGGTGGCTATGTGTTTATGTCAAGTCTATGAACAATATTTGATGGTACATTATGGGCTCTATGACTGGACATAACGATAAAGAATAAAGCCATAAATTCTTCCCCGCGTTATCTTCTCCATTCACATACATGTATAAATAATATATACATCTATTCCTCTCATACTCATAGGTGAGGTTTGTGTGCGTGAGTGATACTCATGTCAAGACAGATGACATGACTCATCCAATGCCAGACGGCGACGTGTTACTGCACTCAGGCGACTTTACTTTCACGGGGTCTCTCTCCGAAGCAGAAAATTTCAATAAGTGGTTAGGTAAGTTTGTGCGGAAATCACTTCGCGAAGAAAGATTGTGATATATAAGGCAGAGTTCAATGAGATAATCTTTCTTGTTTCGTGGACATGTCAGTTATGTCTCTTCTTCCCACGGTACACTTGGTCATGTCAATTATGTCTCTTCTTCCTCAAGGTACACTTGGTCATGTCAATTGTCTCCTCTCTTCCTCAAGGTACACTTGGTCATGTCAATTATGTCTCTTCTTCCTCAAGGTACACTTGGTCATGTCAGTTATGTCTCCTTTTATTCCTCAAGGTTCACTGCCTTATAAGCACAAGATCGTGATCGCCGGGAACCACGAGGTCATCTTAGACAAGGACTCGTGTATGAAACCACGACCCGCTCAGGAGGTCATAACCAATGCCACGTACCTTCAGGATTCCTCTACCACTGTGTACGGCTTCAAGGTCTATGGCGCACCCTGGTAAGAAATAGATAGACATATGACTTTGTCCTTTACAGCTGATTAGGCAACCGAGTCTGGATAACCAACACCTGCTTCAGAAAACACACGTCTGAGTAGCTGACGTATTTATATATATGTAGAGTTAGCCAGAAGGGACTCCATTCCTTCTCACAAGTTGTGTTGCGATTGAACCCTTTTGTCTCGCCTCTCGGAGATATGTCCTCTATTCACGCACACACGCACACCACACACACGCACGCACACGCACACGCACACGCACACGCACACACACACACACACACACACACACACACACACACACACACACACACACACACACGCACACGCACACACGCACACACACACACACACACACACACACACACACACACACACACATATTTTAAAATTCAAGAAAAAGAAGAAAAAAGAATTTGGCTTATTTTCACAGGCTCTATTTGGCCTTGCCAGATGAGTAGATTTTCATTCTTTAATTCTACGATTCTTTTAGACATTCATTTCCATGTTTTCCAGGACCCCAGAGTACCACGTCATGGCCTTCAATCTAACTCGAGGAGAACCACTTCGGGAGAAATGGAGAAAGATTCCTGAAGACGTGGACGTATTAATGACCCACGGACCGCCCCTGGGTCACGGCGACCTGACCTGGCGAGGCGACCGGGCGGGATGTGTTGACCTGATGCAGACCTTGCAGACCAGAATCAAACCCAAGTATCACATATACGGACACATACACGAGGGTAAGCGTTAGTTGTTTTATTTTGTGTATTGGATATGCTGTATGATTTCCCTGCTCTCTCTCTCTCTCTCTCTCTCTCTCTCTCTCTCTCTCTCTCTCTCTCTCTCTCTCTCTCTCTCTCTCTCTCTCTCTCTCTCTCTCTCTCTCTCTCTCTCTCTCTCTCTCTTTTTATCCCCCTTCCTCTCCTCCCTCTCACCTGCTCTTTCTTCCCTCTATCCCTCTTCCTCTCACCTGCTTTCTTCCCTCTCTCCCTCTCTCTCACACCTCCTGTTTTTTTTCTCTCTCTCCGTCGCTTTCCCACCTGCTCTTTCTTCCCTCTTTTCCTCTCCCTCTCACCTGCTATTTCTATCCTCTCTCCCTCCCCTTTCTTCCCTCTCTCCGTTTTCCTCTCACCTGCTCTTTCTTCCCTCCCTCGCCCTCTCACCTGCTCTTTCTTCCCTCCCTCGCCCTCTCACCTGCTCTTTCTTCCCTCCCTCGCCCTCTCACCTGCTCTTTCTTCCCTCTCTCCGTCTCCCTCTTTATTCCCTCTCTCCATCTCCCTCTCACCTGCCCTCTCTTCCCTCTCCCTTTCACCTGCTCTTTCTTCCTTCTCTCCGTCTCCCTCTTTCTTCCCTCCCACCTGCTCTTTCTTCCCTCTCTCCCTCTCCCTCTCACCTGCTCTGTCTTCCCTCTCTCCGTATCCCTCTCCCTCTCACCTGCTCTTTCTTCCCTCTCTCCCTCTCCCTCTCACCTGCTCTTTCTTCCCTCCCTCTACCTCCCCCCTTTCTTCCCTCTCTGTCTCCCTCTCACCTGCTCTTTCTTCCCTCTCTCCCTCTCCCTCTCACCTGCTATTTCTTCCCTCTCTCCGTCTCCCTCTTTCTTCCTCTCCCTCTCACCTGATCTTTCTTCCCTCTCTCCGTCTCCCTCTCACCTGCTCTTTCTTCCCTCTCTCTGTCTCCCTCTCACCTGCTCTTTCTTCCCTCCCTCTACCTCCCCCCTTTCTTCCCTCTCTGTCTCCCTCTCACCTGCTCTTTCTCCCCTCTCTCCCTCTCCCTCTCACCTGCTCTGCCTTCCCTCTCTCCCTCTCCCTCTCACCTGCTCTTTCTCCCCTCTCTCCCTCTCCCTCTCACCTGCTCTGTCTTCCCTCTCTCCCTCGCCCTCTCACCTGCTCTTTCTTCCCTCCCTCTACCTCCCCCCTTTCTTCCCTCTCTGTCTCCCTCTCACCTGCTCTTTCTTCCCTCCCTCTACCTCCCCCCTTTCTTCCCTCTCTGTCTCCCTCTCACCTGCTCTGCCTTCCCTCTCTCCGTCTCCTTCTCACCTGCTCTGCCTTCCCTCTCTCCCTCTCCCTCTCACCTGCTCTTTCTCCCCTCTCTCCCTCTCCCTCTCACCTGCTCTGCCTTCCCTCTCTCCCTCTCCCTCTCACCTGCTCTTTCTCCCCTCTCTCCCTCTCCCTCTCACCTGCTCTGTCTTCCCTCTCTCCCTCGCCCTCTCACCTGCTCTTTCTTCCCTCCCTCTACCTCCCCCCTCTCTTCCCTCTCTGTCTCCCTCTCACCTGCTCTTTCTCCCCTCTCTCCCTCTCCCTCTCAACTGCTCTTTCTCCCCTCTCTCCCTCTCCCTCTCACCTGCTCTTTCTTCCCTCTCTCCCTCTCCCTCTCACCTGCTGTTTCTTCCCTCTCTCCGTCTCCCTCTTTCTTCCCTCTCCCTCTCACCTGCTCTTTCTTCCCTCTCTCCCTCTCCCTCTCACCTGCTCTGTCTTCCCTCTCTCCGTCTCCCTCTCACCTGCTCTTTCTTCCCTCCCTCTACCTCCCCCCTTTCTTCCCTCTCTGTCTCCCTCTCACCTGCTCTTTCTTCCCTCTCTCCCTCGCCCTCTCACCTGCTCTGTCTTCCCTCTCTCCGTCTCCCTCTTTCTTCCCTCTCTCCCTCGCCCTCTCACCTGCTCTTTCTTCCCTCCCTCTACCTCCCCCCTTTCTTCCCTCTCTGTCTCCCTCTCACCTGCTCTTTCTTCCCTCACTCCGTCTCCCTCTCACCTGCTCTGCCTTCCCTCTCTCCGTCTCCCTCTCACCTGCTCTTTCTTCCCTCCCTCTACCTCCCCCCTTTCTTCCCTCTCTGTCTCCCTCTCACCTGCTCTTCCCTCTCTCCCTCTCCCTCTCACCTGCTCTGTCTTCCCTCTCTCCGTATCCCTCTCCCTCTCACCTGCTCTTTCTTCCCTCTCTCCCTCGCCCTCTCACCTGCTCTTTCTTCCCTCCCTCTACCTCCCCCCTTTCTTCCCTCTCTGTCTCCCTCTCACCTGCTCTTTCTTCCCTCTCTCCCTCTCCCTCTCACCTGTTGTTTCTTCCCTCTCTCCGTCTCCCTCTTTCTTCCGTCTCCCTCTCACCTGATCTTTCTTCCCTCCCTCCACCTCCCCCCTTTCTTCCCTCTCTGTCTCCCTCTCACCTGCTCTTTCTTCCCTCCCTCCACCTCCCCCCTTTCTTCCCTCTCTCCCTCGCCCTCTCACCTGCTCTGTCTTCCCTCTCTCCGTCTCCCTCTTTCTTCCCTCTCTCCCTCTCCCTCTCACCTGCTCTGTCTTCCCTCTCTCCGTATCCCTCTCCCTCTCACCTGCTCTTTCTTCCCTCTCTCCCTCGCCCTCTCACCTGCTGTTTCTTCCCTCTCTCCGTCTCCCTCTTTCTTCCCTCTCCCTCTCACCTGATCTTTCTTCCCTCTCTCCGTCTCCCTCTCACCTGCTCTTTCTTCCCTCCCTCTACCTCCCCCCTTTCTTCCCTCTCTGTCTCCCTCTCACCTGCTCTTTCTTCCCTCTCTCCCTCTCCCTCTCACCTCTCTGTCTTCCCTCTCTCCCTCTCCCTCTCACCTGCTCTTTCTTCCCTCCCTCTACCTCCCCCATTTCTTCCCTCTCTGTCTCCCTCTCACCTGCTCTTTCTTCCCTCTCTCCCTCGCCCTCTCACCTGCTCTGTCTTCCCTCTCTCCGTCTCCCTCTTTCTTCCCTCTCTCCCTCGCCCTCTCACCTGCTGTTTCTTCCCTCCCTCTACATCCCCCCTTTCTTCCCTCTCTGTCTCCCTCTCACCTGCTCTGTCTTCCCTCTCTCCGTCTCCCTCTCACCTGCTCTTTCGTCCCTCCCTCTACCTCCCCCCTTTCTTCCCTCTCTGTCTCCCTCTCACCTGCTCTGTCTTCCCTCTCTCCCTCGCCCTCTCACCTGCTCTTTCTTCCCTCCCTCTACCTCCCCCCTTTCTTCCCTCTCTGTCTCCCTCTCACCTGCTCTTTCTTCCCTCTCTCCCTCTCCCTCTCACCTGCTCTTTCTTCCCTCCCTCTACCTCCCCCCTTTCTTCCCTCTCTGTCTCCCTCTCACCTGCTCTGCCTTCCCTCTCTCCCTCGCCCTCTCACCTGCTCTTTCTTCCCTCCCTCTACCTCCCCCCTTTCTTCCCTCTCTGTCTCCCTCTCACCAGCTCTGCCTTCCCTCTCTCCCTCGCCCTCTCACCTGCTCTTTCTTCCCTCTCTCCGTCTCCCTCTTTCTTCCCTCTCTGTCTCCCTCTCACCTGCTCTTTCTTCCCTCTCTCTCTCTCCCTCTCACCTGCTCTTTCTTCCCTCTCTCCGTCTCCCTCTTTCTTCCCTCTCCCTCTCACCTGATCTTTCTTCCCTCTCTCTGTCTCCCTCTCACCTGCTCTTTCTTCCCTCTCTCCCTCGCCCTCTCACCTGCTCTTTCTTCCCTCCCTCTACCTCCCCCCTTTCTTCCCTCTCTCCGTCTCCCTCTCACCTGCTCTTTCTTCCCTCTCTCCCTCTCCCTCTCACCTGCTCTGTCTTCCCTCTCTCCGTCTCCCTCTCACCTGCTCTGCCTTCCCTCCCTCTACCTCCCCCCTTTCTTCCCTCTCTGTCTCCCTCTCACCTGCTCTTTCTTCCCTCTCACCTGCTCTGCCTTCCCTCTCTCCCTCGCCCTCTCACCTGCTCTTTCTTCCCTCTCTCCGTCTCCCTCTCACCTGCTCTTTCTTCCCTCATTCCGTCTCCCTCTCACCTGCTCTTTCTTCCTCCCTCTACCTCCCCCCTTTCTTCCCTCTCTCCCTCGCCCTCTCACCTGCTCTTTCTTCCCTCCCTCTACCTCCCCCCTTTCTTCCCTCTCTGTCTCCCTCTCACCTGCTCTTTCTTCCCTCTCTCCGTCTCCCTCTCACCTGCTCTGCCTTCCCTCTCTCCGTCTCCCTCTTTCTTCCCTCTCACCTGCTCTGCCTTCCCTCTCTACCTCGCCCTTTCACCTGCTCTTTCTTCCCTCTCTCCGTCTCCCTCTCACCTGCTCTTTCTTCCCTCATTCCGTCTCCCTCTCACCTGCTCTTTCTTCCCTCCCTCTACCTCTCCCCATTCTTCCCTCTCTGTCTCCCTCTCACCTGCTCTTTCTTCCCTCCCTCTACCTCCCCCCTTTCTTCCCTCTCTGTCTCCCTCTCACCTGCTCTTTCTTCCCTCTCTTCGTCTCCCTCTCACCTGCTCTGCCTTCCCTCCCTCTACCTCCCCCCTTTCTTCCCTCTCTGTCTCCCTCTCACCTGCTCTTTCTTCCCTCTCTCCGTCTCCCTCTCACCTGCTCTGTCTTCTCTCTCTCCGTCTCCCTCTCACCTGCTCTGCCTTCCCTCTCTCCGTCTCCCTCTTTCTTCCCTCTCACCTGCTCTGCCTTCCCTCTCTCCGTCTCCCTCTTTCTTCCCTCTCACCTGCTCTTTCTTCCCTCTCTCCGTCTCCCTCTCACCTGCTCTTTCTTCCCTCTCTCCCTCGCCCTCTCACCTGCTCTTTCTTCCCTCCCTCTACCTCTCCCCTTTCTTCCCTCTCTGTCTCCCTCTCACCTGCTCTTTCATCCCTCTCTCCGTCTCCCTCTCACCTGCTCTGCCTTCCCTCTCTCCCTCGCCCTCTCACCTGCTCTTTCTTCCCTCCCTCTACCTCCCCCCTTTCTTCCCTCTCTCCCTCGCCCTCTCACCTGCTCTTTCTTCCCTCCCTCTACCTCTCCCCTTTCTTCCCTCTCTGTCTCCCTCTCA
>NC_091550.1:51263014-51268014 GCF_042767895.1 Penaeus vannamei
CTGCGTAGCGCCTTGTTTAAGCTCAGATTTATAGCTATGAAAAAAACGCTGGACCCGAATACGTCAACATTGTTATTTGTTTTCCGGACGTAACGGCATTAGTTTTGTGGTACGTTTTCTATCTTTATTGAAATAAAAGGAGAGTGGGAAATTGAGCAGAAACTAGATCATTTTCAGGATGGAGTAATTCAACAAGACTGCCAAGTTCTCAATTCAGAGAGTCCACGGGACATTTACATACTTTTATCTGGCTGAAGACCGCAATTTTACGTCAGCATCAACGGGGGAGAGTTTTTCGTGTTTAAAGGTGCGAGGTGGTCCGAGGGAGCGAGCACCAGCTACTGTTCTTGTTATTCGATATCTGAGGAGTGCATTCAAGACAGGAATTAAAGAAGCTATCAAATTTTGAAATCAATCCATTAGATCTGGTAATCAAACAGATATTAAGTGAGAATTCATATTTAAATTTATGAGTAGGATTCTACTTTGCAGATGAAGTAAGCTGTATATTTTAGGAATTACTGCTTCTTCGTCGTGGCGTAAGATTATTCTCCTAATCTATTACTGTTTAGGCCAACAGATGTTGCCTAAAATTTTCTCTTTCTCTCTCTCCTATGCTTCCTTTGTGTGCTTTTTCTCTCCTACTTTCACCTCTCCCCCCTTTAGGTTCGTTATCTCATTCTCTCTCTGTGTCTTGCCGCTTCATCCCCTTCCCTCCCTCGATAGCTTGATCGCCCTCTCTCGCTCGGCGCGTTCTCCACGCCTCTCTCCGATGCAACTAACGCATGTCCAATGTATTAACTTGAACGGAACCAATTTCGTCTGTAAGGCGGACAAAGTATGTGATTTTGGTTTTTTTTTTTCTCTAAATGGCAGTTGCTTTGAAAGCCGTTGTAGCTTATTGCCCGGCAACTTCGTACCAAATTCTAATATACCGTACAATAGATTTTACACTCGCATTTGTCGTGCTGCTATACTGCAACCGTGAGAAATGAGGTACAAGTTACCAAGAGCGACGCACAGAACTAAGGCGATATGGACACCATCCTATAGTCGTATCGGACTGTTGCATCTACCTCAAAACAACAAATATTCCCAGCATATCGCCGATCACAAAGTACACAACACCCACACACAGACGGTGTTTGCAATGTTCGTTTTCTCCAAGTTGGCACAAAGCACTAGTAAAGGGGATGGGGGGGGGGGGTCACTAGGACGGGCTTCCCTCTCCCTGTCTATAAAATAAATTGAATGTATGAAAGCGTAGTTTCTTCTTATTGGGTCTTTGTCTGTGGAGGGTGTCGCTAGAAAAATGCAAAATGTCATAATAATAACTAAAAGAAAAAGCGCAGTAACTGATGTGTATATAATAATTCGTTGTTCATTATGCATTTTAAAATATAAAAAAGTTATTTGAAAATCACTCGTGTTAACCAGTTAAATTCTTCTTAATGAATATACATACTATATTTATAATTAATCAACATTTACCTTCATATAAACAGTCTGTTCATCCCAAACTTTTATTGTTAAAAAAATATATATTGTAAGCTTTTGTCCGAGACACAAAATGACCTGGTTTTCTGTATGAGTACTAACCTTTTAACGTCGCGCCCACGTTATTCTGCAACATCTTCGGCACGATATTGTAAATGTGTAAGCAACCTTTTTTTACCATGAATTTACGCATTTTGATTGGTCAGTTAGTGACGTCACTTAAGTTGCCGGTTAGAAAATAAATTGTAGATTTTAATATTACTTTATTGATGATTAGTACATGCATTACATATGTTGTTTACACTAAATTTACATTTTTTAAAGCATTGTATTTATATACATACAGTAAACATACATATTCTTTATCGACCATGAATATGTATGTTAATCCAAATTAAGCAAATATAACCGCCGTTGTAAATCATTTGTCAATTTAACTGTTGATAGAATTAATTTGATCTTTGTCTCACTTTTGTATATATTTGAATATCTCTTAACAAAATGCGTAAGTAACCGTCATGACAGGCTAGCAAAAAATAATCTGAAGCTATCTACATATACCAATCACGTATATATATATATATATATATATATATATATATATATATATATATATATATATATATAAAATGTACACACATATATACATATATAATTTATATCAATTTCGTTACATAAAAAAGATTCTCATTATGGACCCTTTGGGACCTGGTATAGGCGAGAAATAGAATATATTTCTCGATTTTTGGCAAATATAGCATATTTAAAATTTGACCAGACAAGAGAAAAATATGCTTAGATTTTTGGGCAATATTTACTAGTTATTCTCTGACCAATCTCGAGAAAGAAAGGAAAAAGTGCCAATTCACCCTTCTTTATGGACTACTATTCTCTATATGGTTTATGGTAAGAAAGGACATTTCAATAAGAGACAATAAAATATATAATATATGTCATGGGCTTAATAAATACGAAAATGTAAACATCAGTAATAACTATTATTTGCTAAGAACAAAAGTGAGGATTGGTGAATTGGAGTGTTCAAGAGCCCAGGGTAAGTTGCCAGATTATCTTTAAGGAAAAACAGTGATACAAAATAGTAACCTCTATAAGATTTACTGAAAATATTCTTCAATTAATAATTCTTCTGTTACCTTTTTCTATTATTGATCAAGTAGTGTATAATAACTACAGACACTCACCTATTCACCATGTTGGTAAAACTCACTGGACAATCCCCTTTCATTAATATAAAATCCCGGCCAAACAGATGAAAATTTTAACAGTATCAAAAGAAAGTTAAATCACACAATGTTGCACACACACACACCAGAGTTGATTTTTTTTTTTAAATTCTTTATTTGAGTCCAACTTATAAATATTTTCTTTTAAATCTATAAGGGCTGATACAAAAGAATGTTCTACAAACAGCTGTCATTATTATCGTAAAGTTTGTAGCTCAGCTGAGAGTCATCATGAATGGTATTGGCCGATCGAACAGCCAAACATAAAGCAAAGATGAAAGCAATATTACCATGATTTATTTTATATCTGAAAGACTACGGGATGAAACAACCTAAAATTAACCGAAAGATCCAATTCACAATTCTCAGAGTAAATATAAATGTAATAAACCATTTGATTTAATATCAAGTAAGCATAATTAACTGTGACTGCGGAAACAAATATCTTCTTCTAAAATAAAAAGATTCCTATTTCAGAGTGCATTTATCTATATCTTTATTAATGATACTAGTGAAATAAAATTTCACTACAGTGACTAGACAGTGCTAACAATCATCCTTCCCATTCCATGTGAACAAAAAATGACACATGCCATATCAATTTGCTCTCAAACACTAAAATACTTTCACAGGAAATGACAAGCAGTACGACAATGATTAGAACTACTTATAATATACGAGTATACACGAGGGGGAGGGGTAAAGTCATCAGCAGAACACACCAGGCGAACACGCAAAGGCAAGTAAAGCAGTATCACTAGAGAAGGGCGTGTTTGAAGCAACGTGCTTTTTCCCAGTCTTTCCCAAGAGCAAGAGGAAAAATCCTTTAACGGAGTGGTTCTTGCATTAGTGATGTACCAAATCAAGTGAGCATGGTTATACACAGTTGGCAAAGAAAGAAAGAAAAGGCTAAACAAAGGAAGAGGAAGGACTGACAATAAACTTCCTCCATTCTCTATACAGGTAAAGGTTTAACTCACAGTAAGGCTGAGAAGTGAGTTGGTCTAGTAAAGAACTTGAGAGAAGATTGCGGGATCCATAGCGAGTTTCTACGATTTGTTTTGATGCCGCGACTCCACTGAGCAAAACCGATGGTTCTTTTCGCAGTGTGAACACCACGGATGGGTGGATTAGTTCCAGCCCACAGAAAATCGCTGGATTCCAGAGAAATTTATGGGTAGTCTGATCGTACTTTAAACCCCTCTAGTATATATGTATTTTTAGAATTTAATGTCAATTAAAAAAAGTAACGTAAGATTTTGTATACATATGGACATCCACCCACACACGTGCATATATAGACATATACGTATACACACACACATACATATACATATATGCATACATACATATGTATATGTATACACACACACACATATATATATATACATACATACATACGTAAGTATATATACACGCATACATAGATACATATATATATGTATATATATATATATATATATATATATATATATATATAATATACACATATGTACAACTGCTGTTGCATATATGACTGGTTATTATTGGTCATGTGTAAAGGAGTACACCTTGTGACGTCATCAGAGCAAATTCCATGAAGCGGGGCTGAGTATCATTTTTTCAGATCCGAATTAGCAGACGACGCGTCTTTGTGAAAAAAGCCTTCAAAAGGAATGATTTTGCTTAAAAGTTGACTCTAAATATGCTTCATAGGAAAGTAAATACCATGGACGAAGAAACAAATTGAGCTCGGTGGTTACTCATCAAAAACACCCTTAAAAACCTAGTAAAAATGATATCACAAAATACTGTGCTCATGAGAACACATCAAAAGCTTTATGATCTCTTTAGAAGTGGCAATTAACAGCACAACTAAACTGAACATACTGTAATAAACTTCCAACCCTAGTAATAGTGACTGCTATTTATATGCCTGACTACCCAGGGCAAATCACTAAACTCAAAAGGACACATAACACCTGATAGGTGATAATTAAAACCTCTCCGTTCAGCTTAATATTCACTTACTCCGTGAAAGCCGGGTTTTGGAGTGAAGAATGAAACAATTTCTGATGCCCCGTAACCAATGGATGGAGCTTCTGTCCCGCCTGCAAAGTAAGCTTCTATTTTCACAGGTTCTTTAATATCCTTTTCACACATGCGTTCAAAAATTGATCTTATCCTTTTCTCTAAGTGGTCAGTCCAATAGTTTCTCTGGTCTTTGAATTCTTGCAGTTCCAGGAAAAATGTATTCTTTAAGATGAAACTCTTTGGCGA
>NC_091550.1:51280514-51288014 GCF_042767895.1 Penaeus vannamei
TCTCCTTCTTTACTTCCTTTCATTTATTTATCCTCTTGCTCTCCTTTCCTCTTTCTGTCTGTATGGCTGACCTGTAGGCACCACTACCTTTCCTAGCGACTGCTTACGTTTTCTTACTTAAAACCCATAGTTTTCCTCTCTATACTTACTCTGCTTCATCTTGCCACTTCCCTTTGCTCGTCTGTGGCATCAAGGCTTCCCAAGGCTGGCGTGAAAAAACACTTGCAAGGGACTGTACTGGATATGCCGTTTGCCTTTTGTATGTACTAACTATACCTATAATATATCTGTTTAAGTCTATGTGCACTACAAGACTATCATGTTTTTTTTAAATAAGAAAAATATTTAATAAGCACATTTCATAACAAAAGCGACTTATATCTTACCTCTTTATAAATACTTTTGCTGCCATTCGGGATATCATTTATATTAGGCAGAAATCCTGAATCTCTGTGGAATATCAAACACATCTTGTGTATATATATATATATATATATATATATATATATATATATATATATATATATATATATAGATAGATAGATAGATAGATAGAGAGAGAGAGATTTTTGCATAAATACATAGAAATTCATTACACACACTACGCAAGCTCATGGGTATACTCTGCTCATAGCTATGATCTTCGTATGATTTGGTATCTTGGTCAGCGAGTTAGTCAGTCAAATACTGATCTTATTCTTTGAAAAAAAGGGAAGTTCTCCTTACCTTCTCTGTCTATAGATGACCAACAGTCCCATCATTACCGGCAGCGCAAGAACGATAACAACTACAGTCCACAGAAGCTCATTTATGGTCGGAACATCACTTGTTTCGTGTGTTTCTGCCATAACCGTGCCCCACCCTGCAGAAGTCTTTGCCTGGAAGATTGCCATACATATACACACATTTGTTTTTTATGATAAGGTAAATCACGTTATAAAATATACTTCAGATTATATATATATATATATATATATATATATATATATATATATATATATATATATATATATATATACACATATATGTATATATATATATATATATATATATATATATATATATATATATATATATATATATATATATATATATGTGTGTGTGTGTGTGTGTGTGTTAACCTTCTACACTGACATTGGTAGGCAGAAGTGACACTAGTTAAAACGGCTGACTCTTTATCCTTGAGAGTTAACACACGAGTTGAACAGAACACGATGCAAAACAGTGCCGGTGGAGCACGCGGTCGCAAGCCCTAGCGAGGGCAGCCGCCGCGTGGAGGTTAGCGGAGGTCCTCGCGGTACGAGAGTGAGAGTGAGACCGTCCCGCGGCCAGCCCGCCCTGGCTAGCGGAGAGGCCAGGTCGCCCTCGGAGGGAGGGCGAGTCAGAGTGCGACTGAGGTCAAGCTGGGTCGCCCTTTTATGTGCGTGTGAGAGCCATTTCGCTACCCAAAATAGCGAGAGATTTTTTTTTTTCGAAAAAGAAAAAGAAAAAAAAAATGCAGGGTTCCACCTGAAATTACTTGGAAATTTGCGGTTTAAAAAGAGCAATCCTGTTTCAGATAAAACATTGCGGGGATAGCTGTTAGGGGATCAAAATGAACTCACTTGACCTTGCAGCTACATTCATGTGCTGCCTTTTATTTATTTATTTTTTGATATAGTGCTTTGCGAAGACCGCGCTTAGGCCTTATTGGTTGACTTATCCGTAATCGTTTCTCCTGATTTTTTATTTATTAATTTTGATTAACAACCTGCTTTCCCTTAAAAGGATTCCATAGTACTGGTAAGTACTCTATGTACCCAACAAGCCAATCAAATCGCTTGAAACTTAGTACACAGGGTCATAGAGCATATAACTATGAAACATCAGCGATTTCTCCTAAATCAAATAGTCCGGTTTTTAAAAAGGTTTGAAGGTGAAAAAGGCATTCAGACAAAAAAAAAAAAAAAAAAAAAAGGTATTTGTTTAAGACAGTACATTTTATTTTTAAAAATGTGACATGGTTTCGTACGAGGCAACCTTAACAAAGCACTCAGTCCTTCAACTGCTCAGGTGTTTGGCAAAGTCTATGACTTTTTTTTTTTTTACCGATTTTTAAAGACATCTTTTATACTATTACCAAGTTTCTGTAAAGGATTTTATGAATGGAACATTTGCGAGGTTTCCGGATTCTTGGGATTTCCAAAGACTTTCATTGGGATTAGGATTTTATAAAAAATTCTTAAGGATTTCCAGATTTTTTTTTCGGATTTCCAGGTAGGGTGTACAGGAAGGCCCCTGTGTGTGGGTGTGTGTGCGTAGAGAGAGAAATGTGAATGTAGCTTAATCGATACCACAGACTTGCATTTGCGTTTCTAACATATATCTCTAGAACTTACCATGAGTGAAATGTTATACTGTGATTTGCTCCGAAGACCTGTGATCGTGTAGCTTGTCTGGTTTGCAGGTAACTTTTCCTTACCGCCATCAGAGGTATCCGCTACATTCATCCAGCTCAAATTATAGAACAGCAGTTCTCCGCGAGGTTCAACCGGGTGTTCCCACAGCAGATGGATGCTGTCTGGCGACGGCTCTATGTCTGTTACTACTGGAGGTCCTGGAACTGCCAAAATGGATGGTCTTGCTAAACTGTAATTATATATATACATATCCATTTATATACATAGATATACGTTTTGAACTCGTCAAGATTACCTCATGAGGCGAAGCGATAACTGAATCTGATAATCTCAGTTATTTTTCGCCTGCTGAACTCTTGACGTGATCATTTCTTATTGTTTTTTCTTTTCATCTTTGTGCACACATTACTATACTTGCGCGCGCACACACATACACGAGACGATCTCCAAGCTGAAGGTTGGTAACGCAATTCAGTATCGCTAATGAAATTCTGAAATTTAGTAGTGAATTTCTGGCTGAAGGATCGCGTCTGCCCGGCTGCCATCTGGCAAACTGGTACCACTCCCCAGACCTGTTGAAGGGTATGGCAATTCCTCTCTTTAAGAGGAAAGAACACTCGATCTGCATCAGCTCAGAATACCAGGCAAGGTGTTTGCTCATATCTTTCAGAGAGATATCAGAAACCACCTGCTGAGATACCAGATACTGGCACAGCCCAGATTTACAGCTGACCTTACCCTCCTGCTTCATCTCATGAGTGTCATTCTTGGCTGTTTGCTGGCTATTATTGACTCAGATTGCTGCATCAGGCTTCTTGCTGGGATAAGCTAACGGTATTTAAATCATTTTAAAAACTTTTCTAAAACATACCAATTGCTTTTGAAGACCTAGAGTCATTTGTCGCTAAATACAGACTTCCCAATAATGTGTAGGCCTACTTGTCGGATCAGTGACCAAGATAAAGAATTCACCCCGACATGATTTTTACAGATATATTGCGCGCCAGAATGATTTCTTTGCACACTGCCCATAAGTAAACAGTCGAGTCGACCAGCAAATATCAAAGTCTAATGTTGTTGACAAATGATTGCATCGGTCAGGTGATGGCTTAGAAGTCTTCTGGACTAAGACCAAGAGGACTTGATCTTGCTAACCTCTTCTGTCATTGCATGTAATGACAAAGCTTTAGATAGGTTCGTAGTGGAGCTCAAAACTGGGCTTTTCGGTTGGGAAATCGAGAAATGGATAAGCCTGAAATTACGAAATACATACCATCTTCTTCAGTGACAGCACTAGAGCAGTGTCCAGTAGGTCCATATCCTCCTTCCGTTTGAACTGCTACACACACAGTGTAATTGGTATAAGGTTTTAGGCCGCTGATGGTATAATTGGAGGTGCTGGACACATCTGTCTCGTTTTGTTGACTTTCTCCCATACTCTGCCATATCCACGTGACCTTGATACTGGTGATGGTGCACTTTCCATGTGGTTTTGGCGGTGTCCATGTTACCTGAAGCTGATCTGATATATTGGGCACCATGGCAGCAACCACATCATCTGGGGCTTCTGGGGCTGGAATGTCACATCTCTATTTGAATTTCATGTTGATATTTGTATTTACTGAGATTATTCCACATATTGTTCTAAGGAAGTTCTTAGCCTACGGACTTGATACATATAATCCTTACCTACTGCCATTGTTGTATTTCCGGCACTTGTGTCTCCAAAACCTTTTATAGTCTTAGCCATAACAATTATTTCGTGGGATACACAAGCTGTTAAATTTGTTATTCTGTAATGTGTTTCGTTATAATTCAGGTCTGTAGAATCAACTTGATTTCCGTATCTCCATTTTATCTTGTATTTCGTGATGACACCATTTGGGCGAGGCGGTGGGAGCCATTTAACTAAAAGTGACGAAGGTGTTACAATATCCAGCGAAGTAATTATCGCAGGACCAGGAACTGGAAATGGTAATCATATTTCCTATAACATATGACTATTTGAATCTCTGTCTCATTTAAGTATTGCAGATATCTCTGTCATAAAGGTATTAGGAAAAAATGGCATTGTGTAAAAACATATCAGATACTTACTGTCTTGGTCAGTGGTGTTATTCGCAGTACCTTCTTGCCCAAAACCTCCATCCGTTTTAGATGCCACATGTACCATGTAAGTAGTATAGGCTTCCAGGCCGGTTATGGAGTATGCTGCACTGGTAATGATTTCCTCTTGACCAACTGCATCCCCTGTCTCGGCTAGAAACCACCTGATGCTGTTGTTAGTAATGGGACACAGGGGTCCAGGAGCTGCAGGCTGTGTCCAGGTTACATTCAGGTGGTCTGACACATCTTCCACCATCAGTACTCTTATATTGGATGGTGCTTGTGGAGCTGTGGATGTTAGAGTTACAAATAACAGTTGTTGCAGTTGTTAGTACTAAAATACATCTACACTATTCCATATTGTCGATGATCATGTTTGATAATTACTGCAATAACTACGGAATCTTCTTTCAACTTCTAGCCTTAAAACCCAACTAGTCTGTAAACAACTGGAGTTCAGCTTTTGCAAAATATCGATATTAGTGAATAAAAGGACAAAGTTTTGCTTTCCCATGCTTTCACCCTAGCTAACGACCTCACCGTTTATTGCATTATAACGTGGCAATCCTGTGTTTGTTTTAAAATCTATCATGAACTGCCTCTCTCGAAAATCCAGTCATGAGCATTGATCAGCCAATGTACAATGAAGGCTAAGTAACGAGATATTTGGTGTAGCCTCCGGGATCTAAAAGTGTGCATAGCGCAAGAGAATGAATACTTTGATCCTTTGTCTTATGTTTTTTTTAATTTGTTTTAGGTTTATTGTCAATGCATCGAGTTACTCGTTTGTAAATGTCTACATATCTTGTGGTGGTATCTCTATTAGTAGCAGTGAGATGGTTTTTAAGAACCTTCAGTAGAATTTCATTATAATGACATCCCTTTTCCTTTTGCTGCACATGTGAGTAGATTGATATATTTTTAAGGGTTCCTGGAAGTAAATATGATTTGAAAATCGATTAAAGAAACCGTTACCAAAATGCAACCACAAAATTTTGACAGAAATTAAGGTTAAAACATGCTCTGCAGTTAACTTACGCTTGGCATATGTGTTTCCAGCTTTTTCTCCATACTGGTCCCCATAACCCTCCTCGTTGGCCGTTTTCACAAGGACGCTGTACTGAGCACAAGGATCCAGATCGATAATAGTGTAGGATGAACTGGCAGCGATTTCTTCCTCGCCAGCTGAGCCACCTGTGTCGGCTCTAGACCAGCTGATGGTGTTCTTGGTGATCGGACACAAGGGGCCGGGAGGTGGGGGCTGGGTCCAGGTCACATGCAGACTGTCTGACCTTCTTTCCATTGCCAGTACTGTCACATTGGTTGGCGCTTGAGGAACTGGAGAATTAAAATATCATTATATATATATATATATATATATATATATATATATATATATATATATACATATATATACACATACACATATACATATGTATATATACATATTATATATATATATATATATTATATGATTATTATATATTTTTCATATATACATTATATATGTATATATTATATTATTTATATACATATATATCTATATACACTTTATATATATCATATATACCATATATATATGTATATATATACATATATATATATGTATATATATATATATATTATATCTATCTATCTATATATAGATGTGCACGTGCGTGTGTAACTATGTATATGTATATATATATTATCATATACATAGTATATATCTAATATATATCATATATGTTATATATTTAGAACACACACACACACACACACACACACACACACATATATATATATATATATATATATATATATATATATATATATATATATATATATACATATGACATCTATTTGATATGACATTTATAATGTATCATATAATCTATCATTTGCTTCCCAGAACATGGCAACTTCACAAATAAGTTATTATTTGATCAAGAAGTATATTACATGATCTATATCCTTGTACACAAGCCGTATACTCCTTGTTTTCATTTCATCTACAGACCCAACAAGAATTAGATGAACTGAAATTTCTGCTTGACACTGTTTTTGTCCAAAATGTTACATGATATAGAGTTAGATATTAGTCCATCCACTTCCTTCCTGATGTCATTTTGACGGTTACTCGTCATATCAAAAGTTCAACCCGAGGCTAAAGTAAAATCTCAGTAAATTAAGTTTTAGTTCTGTGTAGTATTTCTTTCCAATATCATACTGACTAAGAAGACAGAATTTGCAGCATGAACTCGTCACATTCCCTACCCTGTTGTCATCCTGCCAATGTTATTCCTCATGTCATCTTACCTCTGTGGTCCAAGCCTTAGCTCCTTAGGATCACGATCAGACTGACAGCGAGGATTATATATAAAAAAAGAAATATATATATATATATGTTTGTTAATCAATCAATCAATCAATCAACGGGGCTGACGCAGACGGAGGAATATAGCTGCATCCACCCTTTGCTTCCAACTACGGGGTTCCCTCATGGTGAGCCGTCATGCAGTTCCTCGTCCCATGCCTTGCTCTTCACGGCAGGTCTGATTGAGCTGCCCAAGCCCTGACTTCCTAGGTGGTCCCAAGGGCCTCCTCCACGTAGGATCGTCTTAGGAAGAGACGACCTGTTGGGCAGGGTCATCCACTGGGAAATGAGCTAGGTGCCTGTATAACTTGAGTTGGCGGTCATGGAA
This sequence comes from Penaeus vannamei, assembly GCF_042767895.1. Taxonomy (NCBI): domain Eukaryota; kingdom Metazoa; phylum Arthropoda; class Malacostraca; order Decapoda; family Penaeidae; genus Penaeus; species Penaeus vannamei. The sequence continues at coordinate 51,287,704 of NC_091550.1, forward strand.
TATGCAAGGAACAGATCCCATTCCAGTCTCACAACTGTACTCCATGATCTGGTATAGAGACTTGTTACAAAGGCATCAAGACGTGACTCAAAGGCACTGGATAGTGTCTAAGTTTACTGACTTCGTCTGACAGCCCAGAGACGTGAACTGATCTACCAAGGCATGTAAAGGTCTCTGCGACTTCAATGTCTACACTGCAGGTATGATTTGACTGAACAGTTTCCCCTAACAGGTTTCCAAAATGGTCTTGGTCCTGGAGACCTCTAAGCCTAGGGGCTTCGCCTCATTACTGAATGCCTCAAGAGCTGCCA
>NC_091550.1:51300514-51305514 GCF_042767895.1 Penaeus vannamei
AGTTATCATTATTATATGTATTGTTTTTTTTCCCCTTTATCTTGGGTATTACTGGAAATAAAACCCCACACCTAAATTAAAGAATCTGAGCTTACCAAATAGTAGAACACATCATTCTGGGAAAGTTTTCTTCTATACCATTTTCTCCGCAAATTGATATTGACGGCAACAGAGAGGGTATAAAACCCACGATTTCCAGAAGCCACAGCAACCTTACGGGGAAGCCTAGATCAGTAGCAACTCGGGTAAATCTAAGTAACAGCCGCGCTTATTTATTTTATTTTTTTTTTCTCCTATCCCCTTCACTCTTGGGTGACCCGTGGAGAATGGGGGGTTGGAGGCACACACACGGAAAAAATAGCAGAATGAAAAGTGAATAAAAAAAAAAAAAATGCAAAATCCGAACGAGATTCCTGCGGCGCGCCGTTGTGAGATGCTCCGGTGTCAGTGTTGCCAAAATCCCGACATTTCTCAACCTAATCCTAACCCTCAACCTAACCTAACCTAACCTGACCTAACCAACGTAACGTAACGTAACCTGACCTAACCAACGTAACGTAACGTAACGTAACCTGACCCAACCCGGACCCCCTTCCCTGGACGTATTTCCTTACCCCTCACCTGGCGGTATTTTGCAGTACAAACGTAGCATACCTTCCAAACCCCCGTATTTTGTATTTTGCAGAAAGCTCACAGTATTGTTTACATTCGATACGGTCCGAGACAACGAGGTTTGTGGACTGTAGAGAGGCAACTTTTGAATTTCAGTTGAAGCACAACCAGTGAGGTCCCCACAATTTTATTAACTTCCCCGACAGATACGAACTCTAGTCAATAATTCTGTTATACTTTCCTTTGTAAATATAGTGCGGCTGCCTAAATTAGTATTGCCGCAACTCGAGGTGTCATGGCATCTGTTTAATTTGATATCACAAAAATTACGGATGCTTTGTGAATATGGTCGATCATTTTGGTCGTTTCAAACATCCGGATATCGTAGCGATAATTTCTTACCTTGACCAGTAAATTCAATACGGCCAGCCTGCGAGTGGACAGCAACTCTTTTTTTTTCGAGAATGCCATAATAGTTTGCTATTTCAAGGCGAAATAGCTTTCCAAACACCCTTTACACACCCAAGCCATGATGGAACTGATTTGAATTTCAAACGACTTTCATAGGGTCCATCTTCCATTGTCACGTGACTATCTATTGCCCTTCTTATTGGCTCTAATAGACTGGACGGTAGTGTCTATCGATACGTCACGGCCAAGTACATTTCCCATTGGCTCGTTTGATTTCCCTCGGTGACGTCATCCGCCACAATTCCGGCCAATCATTTCGTCGCTTTTTCGATTTCGCGCCATTTTCTCCCGGGAAATTTCGAGTTTTACAATCATCTGTACTAACCTTATCATTAGTTTGCGAAAGAAGTTCCATAGAGAAACAGTGTCTCAGAATGTTATGTTCTATCGGATGGCGAGGTAATATTTTTCAATTTCGGTGCTAGATTTATTTCCAGTAATACCATTATTTTATCATCTTGATATGTTATCATTAGTATTATTATTATTATCATTTATTATTATTATTATTATTATTATTATCATTATTATTATTATTATTATTATTATTATTATTATTATTAATAGTATTACTATTATTATTATTATTGTTATTATTATTATTATTATCACTATTATTCGTATCATTATTATTAATTTTTTTTGTAATTATTTTTCATTATTCTTATCCTTATTCTTCTTATTATTATTCATTCATTAATATTATCATAATCATTTTTATTATTATTATTAATACAATTATGAGCATTATTACTTTGTTACCATCACCATCATCACCATCGCCATCATCATCACCATCACCATTATCATCACCACCATCATCACCATCATCATCATCACCATCATCATCATCACCATCATCATCATTGGAATAGGGAAAGGGAAAAACGGGGTCTCTAAGAGAAAAAGAGAAAGGATACGGCGAGAAAGAGAGGAGGAAGAGAGAGAGGGAAGGAGTTAAGGAAACGGAAGAAGTGGGGGGAATGAAACGAGGAAGAGAAGGAAAGGGAGAAGAGGCAGATTTAGGGAAGGAAGGAATTTAAGGAAGATTTTAAGGGAGTTGGGAGGAGGTGGCAGAAAGGGAGAGAAGGAGAGGGAGAGAGAAACGGAGAGGAAAAGGGAGGTGGGAGGCGAGGAGTAGGAGAAGGATGAAAGAGGGAGTAAGGAGTAACTTTTTACTTGGAATTGATATAACGATGATGATTATGATGACAATGATAATGATAATAATGATGATGGTAATAACAATGATAATAACGCTAATAATGATAATGATGATGATGATAATGACGACAATGATAATATGAATAATAATAATAATAACAGTAATGGAAAAAATAATAGTAAATAATGATAATGATAATGACAACGACGATAATGAAGATAATAATAATAACGATAACAGTAAGGAAAAAAATAAATTAATAATGTTAGTGATGATGACGATGATTATTTATGATAAACAAAAATAATGACAACGATAGATATAACAATAACAACAAAAATAGCAAGAATAATAACCGTAATATTGATTGTAATAACCACAGACTAAGACAAGAGTTGATAATTGTCCGGCGTAATAGATTATTTTGTTCTGTCAAAGCTTACTAAAGGCGTGTGTGTGTGTGTGTGTGTGTGTGTGTGTGTGTGTGTGTGTGTGTGTGTGTGTGTGTGTGTGTGTGTGTGTGTGTGTGTGTGTGTGTGTGTGTGTGTGTGTGTGTGTGTGTGTGTGGTTGTCTTTACGTGTGTGTGTGTGTGTGTGGTTGTGTGTGTGTGTGTGTGTGTGGTTGTCTTTACGTGTGTGTGTGTGTGGTCGTGTTTACGTATGTGTGTGGTTGTGTTAACGTGTGTGTGGTTGTGTTTACGTGTGTGTGTGTGTGTGTGTGTGTGTGTGTGTGGTTGTGTTTACGTGTGTGTGTGTAATACGTCTGTGTGTGGTTGTGTTTACGTGTGTGTGGTTATGTTTACGTATGTGTGTGTGTGGTTGTGTTTACATGTGTGTGTGGTGTGCATGTGTGTGTACGTGTGTGCACGCGTGGTTGTATGTACATGTGTGTGTACGTGTGTGCACGCGTGGTTGTATGTACGTGTGTGTGTTTGTGTGTATGTGTGTGTGAGGGGGGGGGGGGCGGTGCGTACGGTCCAACGGCCGTATGAGTGTTGTGTGTATACGTGTGATTGTGTTTTTACATTTGCTTGTGTGTTTGTGTGCGTGCCCACGGCCGTATGAGTGTGTACGTGAGTATGTACTCGTAGGTGTGGCTGTGTTTTTACGTGTGTGTGTGTGTGCGCGCGCGCAAGGGCGTATGTGTTATGTGTGTACGTGTGGTTGTGTTTTTACGTGTGTGTGCATTTGTGCGCATGTACGTGTGTTTACTTGCAACATTTCAGTCAGATTCAAGCCCCCTATTTGGTATTCACGGCCTTAGACTAGCCTGAAAGAAGAAAGGGAATAAGATGAAAAAATAACCAAACATTTTTTTTTTTATCTTATCGCTAACAGGGATATGCTCTATACGTTGCTCCAGTGGTATGTAACGGAATTAAAACCATTTAAAGATTAACTCCCTGGTAACTTTTCAAAATAATGAAAAGTGATATCACTGATAAGATTACCTATAACTACCTTCGGATTATATTGGTAATAAATGTGCGCGCAACACATGAACGTATAAAGTCTTATCTTCACATTTCTTCCTAGATATGCTCTCCCTCCCCCTTCTGCAGCATGGCACGGACTCTGCAGCATAGGAGCGATGGCTAAGGAGTCGGTATGTAAGGAAGAAATCCTAATTTGAAAACGGTCGACAATTCCTGGTCTAAGACAGCGGGCTAAAAAATGGCTCATAATCTTTGCCAGTGGAATTGGTCTGAATATTGCATGCTTTTATAAAATATCTAATGACGTAACTGCTTAAAAACTTATCGTGCTGTGGAGTCATTATCATCTGTTTTCAATATTGTTTCTTTTCTCCGCTTGGCACAGGCCACCTATCGAGGAGCGCAGAGTGAAGACGTAGCTCCTCAAACTCTTCATCAGAATATCGGACGATGGGATGGCGGATATGCATAAGGTGGTCCCCGGTGAGAAGCTTTTGTCAGACGGCATGCGATGGCGGTGTGACCATAGTCCGGTTCCTTTCCACTATCGGGAAGCACCTCTGAGCATTTCTCTGTTGTACACCTTTATCTCATGACATACAATGCACTTTGTATGGACGAATAAAGTGCCAACACTTTCAAAGACAGGACTCCATGATAAGTAGACACACAGTCGAAACATGCTCGGTCCCTTTGCCTCATTTGACATGGCATGTTCAGGTTGCATGGTTAAGAACAGGCAATAGAGTCAATATTCTACCAAGACACTCTCTATCCAAGGGAATCTTCATCGATACGAGTCTTCATCCAAGGAATTTCTGTTTCTAAGCAAGGGATTTTTTAGGCAAAAAGTCCTTTTTTGACAGCGTAACGTATAGCCATCTCAGAATCTGCAATAACACGTTGTCACACGTTGTGAAGACATTAGTCTTGCAAGGCACTGAAGGATTATTATTAGTGCTCCTGTCCTTTACCCGGCAGGACACTGGGGCCGGTTTAACCGCATACAAGCGCGCAAAATACCACTTATTGGGTCACGATTATGAACCAGCTGCTGGATTCCTTCGCGATTCAAATCTCACTGGTGAATACTAGGAGTCACTGTGTGTGCGATCAGCTGCCGTAGACGAAGAATTGCTGGTCATTTTCGTTCATAGTTACGGTATACCGCTTCGAGAGAGGATTAGGGGTTTCTTCCGAGGAATACATCACATGTGTCATCTAAGATAATTATTTTTTGGCTAATTATGAAAATGAAGATGAAAGCTTGTTAAGTTTCTTTGTAAATACAGTGTCCTTAATAAACATTCGAAAAG
>NC_091550.1:51310514-51312055 GCF_042767895.1 Penaeus vannamei
TGTAAAATGTGTGTAAGAAATTACTTCCTTTAAGAAGGGGAATAATGCCTTGGCTGTTTGATGATACATTAATCTTTGTTCTGCAGCCAGTATAAGAAAGTCCAACTTCTTGCAATGACACTTGTAGGTCTCCATTACCAAACCCATGTAAATTGCTTAATACAATGTTATAGTCGAATTCGTCTGGACAAAAAAGCCTTACATTGTCTGCTGAACTTCCCAGCATTAGGAGTTCCCCACTGAACACCGTGTTTTTATTTGCAACTGAATTTTGCACACTCTTTACCAGGTTGAATACAGCGTCTTTTATAACATGTGATTCTCCCCTTGTATAGTTAACATGGACTTTAGCTACTGATTTTTCTATGCCGTCCGACTGCCATTTTTTCTTTAATTCATTCAAAAGAGCTTCTGTTCTTTGAGGGCCAGTGTTCGTTTTCTGCATGTCTATATCTAGCAGAGACTCTGAGTCTAATTCATATAGCTTCAGGTAGTTCTTGTAGCCATCTAATAGATCAATAGCTGTCAGCCCACATCTGTTTACTTGACCTGTCCTTAAAAAGTCCCCTAAATCCTTGTAGCCATACATACAGGCATAGTGTGCAGGTGTGTTGCCGAAACGGTCCTTTGCCTCAACCGAAGCTCCGTGACTGACGAGGTACCTGGCTGCGGAAGCGTTGTTCTTCAGAGCGGCGTAATGCAAGGGCGATGCCCGACACACTTCCAGTTCTTGATTGACCTTCTGGCCTCCCACTTGCACCAGGAGATGGAGAAACAGTGGAAACTCCTTTTCACAACTCAGAACCAATGCTTTCTCTATGATTTTACTAAACGTGTTCAGTGGCATATTTCTTTCTCTATTACTCATTACTACATTAGATGCAGAATGTTTGGCCCGCTTTTCAATAATGAGTTCCAAACGGTCGTTGTAGGTAACGTCATCTGAATCTTTACTTTCAGATAATTCATCATTAAGCCACCCGAAGACTGCCTTCCAACAAAGTGTTCCATTATGAGTATCCATATCTTCTGAATACAGTGAAAGGAGAAGTAAGATAAACTGTTTTACTTCCTGTTTCTGGGCAGGCTCTCTCGCTTTTTCCGATTCATCAGCCAGACGTTGATATTCTCTCCCCAAAGAAGCCTGCAAGAGAAATTAAAACTAATAATTTATAAACTGTAAGCTAGACACATACATGTATGTGTGCGTGCGTGTATTTACATATATATATATATATATATATATATATATATATATATATATATATATATATATATATGTGTGTGTGTGTGTGTGTGTGTGTGTGTGTGTGTATAAACACATATAAACAAATATATACAATCACACACATATATATATGAGAAAGATAGAGAGAGAAAGAGAAAATATTTTAATGGCTGAAACTAATAAATGTACTAGTCATCAAGGACAGATAGCACTATCGTAAATTACAGTAGCGAAAAGGGTTAGGAATAAGTGATTGATTTGGGTAAATTTAGAGGTTGAACAGTACTAGAGGGTAGTATGGTAGTGAGAAGGG
>NC_091550.1:51340055-51357555 GCF_042767895.1 Penaeus vannamei
TCAGGTAGTCATTATAACGATCTATTAGGTTCATAGCTGTCAACCCATATTTATTCACTTGTTCTGTCCTTAAAAAGTCCCCCAGATTCTTGTGGCCGTACATGCAGGCATAGTGTGCAGGTGTGTTGCCGAAACGGTCCTTTGCCTCAACCGAAGCTCCGTGACTGACGAGGTACCTGGCTGCGGAAGCGTTGTTCTTCAGAGCGGCGTAATGCAAGGGCGATGCCCGACACACTTCCAGTTCTTGATCGACCTTCTGGCCTCCCACTTGCACCAGGAGATGAAGAAATAGTGGAAACGCCTTTTCACAACTAAGAATTGTTGCTTTCTCTAGGATTTTGCTAAAGGTGTTTATTTGCTTAACATTTTCAGAATTACTTAGCTGTAAACTGGACGCAGAATACCTTGATTGGCCCTCTCCGATCAGCTCCAAAAGGTGTGAGCAAATGACAGTCCCAAAACTAGCTTCTGATTCTTTATCTTCACAGAATGCTATATCCGTTTTTGTGATGATGTTAGCCAGTGCTACCAACCAGTCATCACTACTGGATAATTCATCATATAACTCGAGCCCGTTTTGCATACCCTGAGAAGAACGTGTACTTTTTCGTAAATATTCTGAAGAGTATAATGCAAAAAAGAGTAATATGAACTGCTTAGTTTCCTCCTTCTTCCCAAGTTCACGAGTTCTTTCGAGTTCTTCATCCAAAAGGCGATATTGCTGTGCTACAGAAGCCTGCAAAAGTAAAGAGACATGCGCTACATATATAAACACACACACACACACACACACACATAGATATCTAGATAGATAAACTGATAGATAAATAGATGGATAGACAGATATAATTATATATATATATATATTCCAGTCAAATAAATCGATACCTTGAGTAGTTGGCTTCTCGTATCGTCCGATATCAAATCGACTGGCAGTCTGCCTTCATTATCTGGTAGGAAGAGGTTCGCCCCCATGTGCAGGACGAGGGCGATGGCCGTGTCGAGTTGTCCACTGTCAAGGGCGCCGTGCAGGGCCGTTTCCCCCTTCTCGTTCTGTGCCACAGCGCTGCCTCCGCTGTGCCAGATCCACCAGGCAAGCGTGGTTGCTCCGCTGGCACAGGCTCGGAACAGCAGACGACTGAGGATGGTGGAAGGGTCTTCAAGGACGCTGACCTTTGCATTCCAGGGCTTCTCTCCCTGCAGCAACTCCAACAAAATGTCTATTTCCGACCGCAATCGGGAATCTGGATCTAGGAGCGTCTTCTCATACCGGAGTTTGTGCACTGCAGCCTTTGGTGGCAGGATAAAGATATAAGTAAAATTAGTTATTTCTGGACAAAAAAGAAAAAAAAAATGTAGAGCAAGAAGAAGAAAAGGATTATTCACAGCACTTTTCCAATATTTAAATATTGAATTTCATTTTATATATATATATATAAATATATATATATATATATATTTGTATATATATTTGTATATATATATTTGTATATATATATATATATATATATATATATATATATATATATATATATATATATATATATATATAAAGATTCTTCCACGAAATGAAACGAGGAACTAAGAAAATGTCAGGTTACACCCACTGTTTCTATTACATCAAGGGGGATATAGATTAAAACTGTCAATACGTTCCAAAAATATATAACTCAACAGATAGTGCCTGTGACCATTAACGAGCATACCGGATAGAACATGTAGTGGTTTATGCATATTTCTTTCTTTCTATTTTTATGGTAATATCTAGGATCTTACCCTTTGAATATGAATATGTATCAAAGTTGAATCATTTTGCAATGCAAGGCAGTTATAAAAGAATATAATTCTGATAATACTTATACTGTACTAAACTAGAATTCCCATCACATAAGTTTTTGTTTTTTCTTTCTTCATATATAGGAGAGGAGGTCCTATTCTTTGTTAATACAAGAACGCTCTAGCATACTGAACTCACTGAGTATACGTATGTGATTTTTAATTGGAAAATGGAAAGGTAAACTTGTTTCTTTCTATAGTATTCATTTAGAATTGGAATACTTATGCCCTTCATATACAGGAATATCTCCTGAGTATGAAGAACAAATATGGCTACTCAGTTGTTGTAAATCTAACACAAAATACGACTAGTTGTTTCTGCCAGATTTTTAAAAATCCTAATATCATGAATACCCAACTTTACTTCCCTGTTACTTACCCTTGTAACAACGACACCGACCCAGGTTGTGACATCTGGGGTTATCCATGCTGTCTCCACTGGACCTAAGCCGTTACTGGACGACGTCAAAGGCGCCCCAGCAGCCAGCAGCAGCGACAGCAGGGGAGTGCAGTTGGTTGTGATGGCATGGTGGAGTGGGTAGCAGGAGTGACATCCTGGAGGCTCTAAAGGAGCTCCAGAAGCCAACAGTGCAGAGGCCTTCTTCACGGCTGCCAGGCGGGCTTCCTGTTCCTTATCATCTTGGTCAAAGGTACGTTGTGCTGCTGCTGTTATCAAGTTCATCAAATCATTGTATGCTAGTTCGCCTTTACACCCCTGTACGAAAAAAATATGCAATACTTACTCAGTATCACATTTTAACAACATACAAGTATATATACATAAACCTTTAAATATACATTTGCATCTGCATATACAGTACATTTACATATGCCATACGTGTGTGTGTAAATACCTTCATAGCTTTGCTTATTCCACTTTCTATGTCTTTTGCAGCCTCCAGGTGGCCCTTCTCCCGGGCGAGGTCCGAGGGCGTCTTGCCGTCGTGGGTGCGGGCGGTGGGCAGGGCGCCGCGCTCCAGCAGGACCCCGATTTTGGGTCGGTCGCCCTGCTCCGCCGCCACGTGGAGCAGCGTCCGGCCCCGCTCGTCCTGGTAGTGCATGTCGCAGACGCCGAAGTCAACGGCAGTGGCCAAGGCTTCCGCGCTCGCGTTCTTCTCTCTGCAGTAAGCGTGGTAGAAGTCTCCGCTCTTCTTGTATTGTCTCATACAAATATTCTGAAATGAAGGTAATCGGCTGTATATTATTCATTTGAATTTTTACTGTTCTGTGAATTAATATGTCATTCGCATTACAAGTCATGATCTATTGCGCATGTGAGTCATTTACCATTAAGTGCTTCTGATCTTGGAAAGAAGCTCGATGTGCATTCTTGTTGAGCCACCAGGCTGTGTGAGCATGGCCGCGGATGAGAGCTGTGTCTTCTGCACTCAATTTCTCCTTGTCAAGTGTGTTGACAAGAGTATCTTCTAGTTCAACAAGTTTCTGGACAGTGGACAGCCTTCCATGTAAGGAAGCCTTGTGAAGGACTGAGAGTCCCCTGTCTGTCCGAATGTTTATGTCTGCTCTCTCTTCCACCAGCAGCTCGATTACGGAAGTGTGTCCGCAAAGAGCGGCATAATGAAGAGGTGTGTTATTTTGGTTGTCTTTAACATTAGGATCGGCTCCATAATCGAGCAACAATTTGACCAAAATGACCTCATTTCTGAGAGCAGCATAATGCAAAGCAGTGTGGTGGGTAGGAGTTTTATTTTTAACGTCTGCATCATTCATTAGTAACAGTTTAACAACTTCTGTTTGGCCCGCCAGTGATGCACAGTGGAGGGGTGTATTGCCCTCTGGTGAAATAGTATCTGGGTTCTTAAGAACAACTAGCATGGGCTTTTCCTCTCCATATCTTGCATATGCAAGAAGTGTTTCATTGGTTGCACTTGAATTATTTACATCAACTCCTTCCCAGTTAGAAAATATTTTCACAACATCGATCTTTCCATTTATTGCAGCAAGATGAAGAGGAGTGTCACCAGTAGCATTAGAGGGATTCGGGTCACATTGCTTATGCAGTAGTAATTCTACAACTTCGGTATGTCCTTCATAGGCTGCATAGTGAAGTGGGGTGTTCTTGGTGGCACTGGTTAAAGCAGAGAGATCTTCGCCTTTTTCTGACAGTTTAAGCACCTCGTCAGCACGCCCGTTTCTTGCCGCCTTGTGCATGAGGCCCATGTTCTTCGCTTCCAATATTTCTTTACCCTCAGTCATTGCGATAGCATTGTGTGCCACAAGATATGACAAATCATTTTCCATGATTTCTCCTTGTGGCTTAGATAAGGGCCCGCACTTGCTATTATTTGATTCTACTTCACTATCTCCACTGGAACTCTCAAGCACAATAGGATGAATATGATCTGCAAATGGCAAAATGTGAATTTAGGTACCATAGTGTCAAAGTACAAGTCCACCATGTGAGCTGAAAATTGGACAGAAAAGATTAAGAAAGTGCAGAAATTTTATTATTTGGGAAGCATGGTGAGTGAAGATGGTCGATGTGACACTGAAATTAGAAAGCATATCGGAATAGCAAAAGACACTTTTCAAAAGCTTGGTACAGTTTTTAAAGATCGCAGACTTGGTATTAAACAAAAGTTAGAGTATTGGACTGTTACGTCAATTCGGTTTTACTATATGGCAGTGAATGCTGGACAATATCAGTGGACCGACCACGTGACCAATCAGGAAATACTGCAAAGAGTGGGACGAAAGAAAACACTGATGATGACACTCAGAAGAAGGCAGCTAAAATTTCTAGGTCATGTCATGAGAAAAGAGGGCATGGAAAATTTGACATTGACTGGGCGTATTGAAGGAATGCGAAGCAGGGGAAGGCAGCGACTGACACTCATGGGCAGTTTGTCTGGATGGTTGGGACAGTATGTCAATAGTGAGAAGGTTACAGTGAAGGAATTGTTTAGGATGACTAGAGACAGACAGGCTTGGAAATCATTGATCGCCGACGTCCACTGTGGATATGGTACCTGATGAGAGAGAGAGAGTATCAAAGTACCCCTAAAATAGGATAATTCATGATGACTGTTGCATGTACATATAAAAGGTTATGTTTAGTCATTGTCCATGCTTCTCCCACCCCTAATATATATAGACAAATTGTATTTCGCCATAAAAACTGACATTATATTTACAAAGCTCCAAGACAATTAAAAACATTAGACATACAGTCTCATATTCCTCAATATGTTACTATTTACAACAGAGGTATTAACTAAGTGAAAATCAGTTGGCCTGTTAATAGTACCGTGTAGTGGGATGCATACAGCTGAAACTTATAGCTACCAGCTCCAAAACACGTTATTACACATGGACCCTAAATATCCCAGTTATTACCTTTGGCTGCTGGGCCACCTCAAGAACACCTCACTCTCTCTGTAAGCCAACTGCTAACTGTTGCTGATTGCCAAGCTAATGACCTTGCAATTACTTATAGCTCTTGATGCATGTAGAGTTTTCTACAATTCCTGACGTCCATCAGGGGGTAGTTATACTTGCGTTTAAATATCAGTACATAACAATTTCATTTTGGTGGTCCTGTTATACCCTAACTAAATCCTTCATCACAAATGAATTTTATCTTTTTACACAGTCCAAGGTAATGCCCATGCTATGTTATGCAGGTTTTTGCCACTTCATTCACCACATATGGACCACCCTTAGTAGTAATATTGCTCGTCCTCACCTCCAGATTCCCTAGAAACATTTTTTGTGCTTATGATGCTCCCCTCCGAACTTGACACACTGGCAGCTGTGACTTCTTCATGGTTCTCGTCAAATGATGTATGGTCATTTTCCGCTTCATTATGTCTGTCCGTAGTATCGCTTTCCTCAACTTGTAATACATCTTGTATGGGAGGAAATGTATTGTTACTTTGTGATTACATCAGTGAATTCGAAGTATAAGCATAAAAGTTCAAAATATGAATGTTTTATAAAGTCTTTTTAATTCAAAATGCATAGACCTAAAATTGAATAAGTAAAGTTAACATGTTCCATGCTCATATTTAGTTCAATTAACAAATATAAATGTATATTTAAACATGTTACAGGACGATGTTCTTGATTCATATTGTATACAAATTACAATAAAATAACAGTATTATTCTTTATTCCTCTCTTTTCTTCCTAGATCCCTTTCCTCAAAATCCTTTTATTCATTATGTTTTCCATTCTTTTTATCATCCTCTTTCCGTATTAAGCACCTTTTTCCTCCTTATTCCATTTAAAAAAAAAATCTCCTTGTCCTCCCTTTCCTCCTTGTCCTTCCCTCTCCTTGTGTATGCATGCATGTGTACAGGAAAGTGTGGGATAAAAAAAACAAAAGGATATAGAGAAAAAAAAGAGAAATTAGGAAAGCGAGTATACACATGTGTATATGCACTTGTGTACACGAGCATTCCCAATTTCTTTACATATTCTCCTTATACACGCAGGTATATACACATATGTACACATGCATATATACACATGTAGACCTGCATACACATACACGTATACACATGCATATACACGAGGATGTATCAAATATGTAGTTGATCTCCTTGGCTACAGAGTCCGTATTACTGCACCATATCCAGAAATAAAGGTTGGAGCACTTGTACCAGGGGCTAGAAATCTTCAATCTCTGGGACCTAACAAAGTCCAGAGACTATTTTCACTACTGGGATCAGCTCCTGAGCCATGAGGGACCAACAGACATCTTGTGGCGAGCTCGATCACAACTGGATACCACTCTGTGACTGTCTCACCGGGAACAGTTGTCTGCCACAGATGTGAGTTTGGCATAAAAAGCCATCACATCGAGTTTACAAACATCAGTTAGAGCATATATGGCAATAAAAGACATGAAGCCAAAAAACATATTTCAGCTCCAATGCCATATTGTGCTCATCAACGGGAGTAACCTACACTACCGAAGGTTGGAGTTGCCTAGAGATTGCTATGGTTACTCCCTGGAGATGGTGACCATCGCTCCACCCGACTAGTAGTAAGTGGTCTTACCCACATTATTCCACTACCATTTCTTGTTACCTTAATTTTTAGGGGCAACCGATCATCCTGTCATGAAGACCGGATTTTCTATGCTTTTATCTGGAATCCCACTTGAGGTCAAACCTCAGGCAATTACTCCGGGTAGATGCCACCTCTGCCATCTCCGCCGATGTTGCCCCATGCAAAGGGGCTGTGGGGTGCATGGCCCGACGTCCACCTATGGGGCTCCCTAGGGTTTTGCCCGACAGTTTTTTCATCGGGCTAATGGTGTCGATCCTCACCTTCAGATCCTCCAAGGTCATCAATCCTATTTCTATCCAAACTCGATTCGGTGTCGACTGGGCCTTCATCTTGATCTTCATGAACATTTTCAGCAATAACTTCATCTATTTTAAGGGACACATAGCCGTCATGTTGATCGATATCTAAGAAAAGAAGAAATGTACAATTAGTTAATCTGCAAACCTTACTTATTTATGGCCGTTACACAAAAAGTAATCAAGCATTATAGGTTCGGTGTAATTAGGGTTGCCAACCGTCCCTTAAGATAAGGTATCGTTCAGAATTTGGAAATGAAATGAAGTAGTACTTGCAGCAAAGTTTGGGAAAATTGGGAAACTTCTGAACTGCAATAAAAAGACGTTTTATTGAATGAGGTTGTTATTTAGTGAACTCCTTTTCGTCTGAAGAGATACACATTGAAAAAATTACATTCAAAATAAAATTAATAGATTAGTATATACGGGTCAGAAATGGTGGAAGGTGTAATTTTTTAGGGTTCTGTCAGTAGATATGAGTACATCTCGGCAATTTTGAGGGTTTTACCCCTCCAGCTTGAAACTGAATATTCACATACTTAGTTTTATACTTCAAATTTTTTTTGAGGCTCACTTATATTGTTTTTATTCTTAAAGACTGAAAAAATTTACTACACTGTGGATTTTAGTTGGTTACAAAATTCAACTGTTCTTTGGACAGAAGATGTGTAATACACAATAACGATGTTTATATTTGTTTATTTTGTATGGATGGGCAAGCCTATAAACACGGGGTTTGAATAACTTTTTAAACCCAAATATTTTCATATAAAGGTACTTTATCAGCTGTGAGTTTTCTAAGGGGTTAGGTCAAGGGTGGTTGGCGTGTGGCACCTGTTCCCGTGTCCCTTATTTTCGTTTCAGGGAGTCGGCAGCCCTAGGTGTAATGGGACCACCTCTCAAAACAGTCGACTCCCAATCATGGTGATGACATGCTCTAACCAAATCCCTTATAACAAATCAGTTTCATCTTGCTACACTCGCGATGGCCATGTCATGTTAAGCATGCCACTGCCATATCATCCACCACATCCACCATGCACCTGTCTCCACTTTCAGCCAGTCAGCTGGTATTGCACATCCTCACCTCCAGATTCCCCAGAAACGTTATTACTGCTTATGACGTTCCTTTCTGGACCAAATTCGCTGACTGTGGAGTCGTCATGGTCCACGGCAGAGTACCTTTCCTGACTGTCCTCGCCTTCCATCGCTTCTTGAAGGAAATGAAATGCGTGATTAGTTATTTTGCGCTCAGTTCATGATACAATTATTTTTCCAGATATATATTTTTGTTTTTGTTTTTGTTGTTGTTCAAGTTACACAGTACAGTGAATGAATAACTCATTCGTGAATAACTTCACACACATATGTATAGCAATTATTTGTCCAGAACAAAATCTCTTCATAATAATTTGCCGTGAGTAAGAAGTGAAAAAGTCCTTCCTTTCACTAAGGCAAAAAGGACAACGAAACCAGGTACCGCTTTGAAGAACAGCACAGAGAAATTCTAGGCGTGTGTGTGTATTCATATATATGTGTGTATATATATACATACACATATGTGCACGTATATATACATACATACATACATATGTATATATGTATATATATATACATATATACATAAACATGTATATACATATATGTATACACACACACATACATATAAATATACATGCACACACAAACAAAAAGAAAAAAGGAAATTAAAAAAATATATATGCGTATATATACATATATATACGTTATACACACACACACACACACACACACACACATATACATATATATATATATATATATATATATATATATATATATATATATATATATATATATATATATATATATATGTATACACACACACACACACACACACACACACACACACACACACATATATATATATATATATATATATATATATATATATATATATATATATATATATATATATATATATATATATAATGTTACTTACGGTTGTCATCAGTTGAGCCTTTGTCTAATATAAATCCCTCATTGTTGAAAGAGAAGTCCTGGAAGTGACAGTCATGAAACAGAAAAATGTCACATAACATTTTTTTGTGCACATTCCTCAATCTACAACCAATTCCCATCATGTATCCTATCACCTGAGCGCGCACTTGAGTCTGTACTTGTAATGGGTGTTGCTGCTATTATTGTACTCCATGCCTCAGGTCAAGTAAAGATGTAGCAAAAGCCTACACACTGAGGGGGTGCCTACCTTGCTCTTTATTCTATCGCAATAGGGCCAGTAAAAGATTGAAAAATATAGAATAAATAAATAAATAAAGTGCAACTATAAAATTTTGCCGTGCCGGGTCCCTTTCTACTGGCACTGTGTTGTCTTCTTTGGCATGCAAAGTTTCAGCTCTACAAAGAAAACATCGATCTGCTCTACTGTCTACATGCTCTATAAACTACTCTATCACTAAACTCTAAACTAAACTAAACTTGTTGTCTAGAATCATGTCTTTACGCTTCAATTTCCGTTATCCTATTTTAGCAAAATAATAACAAAAATATTCACTGCTGCAAATTACCCAATCTCCCTCCGGATCTGGATCGTTCATGACAGATATGTAGATTGTACAATGTATACAACAGTTTGCCCTTAACACTTAATCTCTCCATAAACAATTAATTATATTTCCAACTTTTTCAAAGAGTATAACTTCATTCATATATGTCAATAATACAGTTACCTGTTCCTCAGGTTGACTTACGCAATAACTTGTGTTCCTGCAGAAATACAAAAGAAATCAATCATTGCCAACCGCATGCTACTAAACACGTAAAATGTACTCTATTATATACACACTTACATACACATTTAATTGATATTATGGAATTTAGGAATTCGTGAATGAATCCCTTCAACTCAAGAAGAATAGTCTTACCTTCTCATTCTCCGCATAACAAACATTGCCAACATGGCGATGAGAGGCACGGCCAAGACGACGCCTGGCAGGAAGTAGATCCACGTCGTGACCTCCTTGGTTGAAATCTTTTCTTCCGAGACCGTGCCCCAGCCGGCGGAAGTCTTTGCCTGGCGAAAAAGGTGAGTCTTATCAGCTATCAGTCATTGTATACATGCACAAGCATACGCACATACGCGCATGTACTTTTAGATATGTGTGTGTGTGTGTGTGTGTGTGTGTGTGTGTGTGTGTGTGTGTGTGTGTGTGTGTGTGTGTGTGTGTGTGTGTGTGTGACTGTGAGTGTGAGTGTGAGTGTGAGTGTGAGTGTGAGTGTGAGTGTGAGTGTGAGTGTGAGTGTGAGTGTGTGTGTGGATGTATATATATAATATATATACAAATATATATATAATATATATATATATATATATATATATATATATATATGTATGTATGTATGAATGTATGCATATATATATGTACATATATAAATTTATTTATTTATTCATATATATGCAGCATACTTTTCAGATAGCTCCAACACTTACCAATATCAGTACACAGTACACAGAACCACTCTGTAGGCCCGTGATCTCATAGCTCGTTTGGTCAGCTGGCAAAATCACGGAGCCATTGTCACTGCCCTCGCCCATATTGATCCAACTCAGGTTATAGCGCAGTATTATTCCATTGGGTTCATCAGGTGTTTGCCACGCCAGGTAGATGCCGTTGGACGACTGCACTATGTCGGTCACTTCAGGAGGACCAGGGGCTGTGGGGGTGCCGCAATAGATTGCTTTAGATTGTTCTATTTGTTGGGGGGGGAGAGAGAGAGAGAGAGAGAGAGAGAGAGAGAGAGAGAGAGAGAGAGAGAGAGAGAGAGAGAGAGAGAGAGAGAGAGAGAGAGAGAGAGAGAGAGTGTGTGTGTGTGTGTGTGTGTGTGTGAGAGAGAGAGAGAGAGAGAGAGAGAGAGAGAGAGAGAGAGAGAGAGAGAGAGAGAGAGAGAGAGAGAGAGAGAAAGAGAGAATGTGTGTTTGTGAGAGAGAGAGAGAGAGAGAGAGAGAGAGAGAGAGAGAGAGAGAGAGAGAGAGAGTGAGAGAGAGAGAGAGAGAGAGAGAGAGAGAGAGAGAGAGAGAGAGAGAGAGAGAGAGAGAGAGAGAGAGAGAGAGAGAGAGAGATTTATTACTACCAAAGCACGCTGAGCAAACCTCGGGACTGCATCGCATCTATTGGCACTAGACGATGGCCGGCGACAGTGCATAGGGCGAGCGACCATCATCTTGATATCAAAATGTCTGCCTTCTCGCGGAGGCTTTAGAAAATAAACAAGATTTGTATTCTGAATTTAAACCATAGTTTTATTTTTCCTGTGTTATATATAGGTCTGGGAGACCTACCGACCCACTTTCAGAGTGAGTCTGATACCTGAACCAAAGGTATATTTTTTCTGGGCCTAAATGGTCTGCTACCAGGATTAAATTATCTGATAGCCCAATTTGTAACGAACTTTATTTAACGCCTCCACTTAATTCAAACTTTATATCCGCTTAAGGATCGTGGACTATCTTTCATTCGGCAGGCTTTGAGATCTAGCTTTAAATAATTTTAAAATAGAATAAAAAATAGGATGTGTCAGCTGTATTGGATACAACATACAACTTCAACATATGAATCACGATTAGGTACCCCCACAGGAGTAAACACAGGAACAGGCATAAATACTCACTGTCTTCCTCGGTGTAAACATTGTCACACTCTCCATGGGGACCGAAGCCTCCCTCTGTCTCAGCTGCAACGCATACAGTGTACATAGTGTAAGGTTTCAGGCCGCTGATGGTATAATTGGAGGCGCTTGGTATGGTCGCATCATTTTGCTTATCTTCCCCCTGGTTCTGCCATATCCACGTGACTTTGTTGTTAATAATGGTGCAGTTTCCATATGGATCGGGCTGGCTCCATGTTACCCAAAGTTGGTCTGACATGTTGGCCACCATGACAGCATCAACTTGCCCTGGGGCTTCTGGGACTGAGAAGTTGTATTTCTAATAAGTTCCACGCTATTATATATCAGATATTAAGTATATATCAAATATATTTATAATTTAACTTTGCCCATAAACCAGATACTAATGAACCTTACCTACTGCCATTGATGTATTGTCGCAGCTTCTTACTCCAAAACCTTTAATTGTCTCGGCCATAACACTTATTTCGTGAAACACACAAGCTGTTAAACCTGTTATTTCGTAATTACTTTCGTTGCCATTCACATATGCTGAATAATTTTGATTTTCATATCTCCATTCAGTCTTGTACCTCGTGATGATGCCATTGGGCTGAGGTGGTCGTTCCCAAGTAACCAGCAGGGACGAAGGAGTTACGACATCCAGGGAAGATATTATTGGAGGTCCGGGAACTAGAACAGTTGTTTCTTTGTAAGATATAACTAGATATACTTCAACATGATCTTTTACGCACATATTCATGCACTGCAAGAGCGACATATATGTAAAAGGAGGTATAAAAGTCCTTGACCTGAATGAATATCACTTACCGTCTTGATCGGTGGTGTTATATGCACTCCTCTCTGGACTAAAGCCTCCCTCTGTTTTAGAAGCCACATATATCGTATAATTTGTGTAGGCTTTGAGGCCAGTTATGAAATACGCTGTGCCAGCAATAATTTCAACCTGGCCAACTGTTTCCCCTGTCTCATTTTGAAACCAGCGAACACTGTTGTTCGTAATGGGACACACGGGCCCAGGAGGTGCAGGCTGGGTCCAGGTCACACCTAGATGGTTTGGCTCGTTCTCCACCATCAGTACTGTTATGCTGGACGGAGCTTGTGGTGCTGGGGAGATTATGATAAAGCAATGAATATGGAGTGTTACTATAATGGTTGTAACTAGTTGTAATGCTAGAACTATTACAGTTACTACACCATTGCTGAAACTAATACTAGTATTCCTGCTACTATTACAGGTACAACTATCACAGTGCCTATAAATAATATCCATCCCTATGGTCATTATTATTATCATGATCTCTAACCCTATTTAAAACTGTACTAATCACAGTTTAGTGTTTCATGAAAACATTTACTTTCAATAGCAGCTTTTCGGCAATGAAAAGTTTATATTTACCACAGGCTGGTAAGAATAGTCACGCATTCTTCCCAAAATATGAATAATAATCTTGAGATTCCAGAAATATTGTTGATGAAAAAAATGGCAGTTGAAGGATTAGTAATAGAACTATGCATGAAAAAGACCAAGATCTAAAGAGAAATTAAAACCTTCTGCAAATGGTCAAACAGGAAACAGAATCTTGAAAATATAATAGGTACAGGCAATGAGACATTACATCGGATATGTTTAACAAAACTAGTTTTTGTCTATGTATTTCTGTTTTTTTTTTTTTTTTCAGTGGAGCAGGATACTTGCTTCTACACATTATATCTGAACACAATATGTTTCTTTTATAGTAGACTCATACTCTTTAAAACACAATAAGTAAAAATAAATAATATTTCTTAAAGTTGTACAATCATTGAAATAAACATCGTCTACGTACCTATCATTCCAGTATTACCAGTATCTTCAGTTTGGTCTCCATGCCCCTCCTTGTTAACAGCTCTGACAGCGACCCTGTATTGGGCACAAGGGTCCAGTCCGGTGATGACATGTGTCCAACCGGCAGCGATTTCGACCTCGCCAGCTGAGCCACCTGTGTCGACTCTTGACCAGCTGATGATGTTGTTGGTGATGGGGCATAGGGGACCGGGCGAAGGAGGCTGCATCCAGGTGACTTTGAGGCGGTCTGGCATGTCATCCACTGTCACTACTGTCACGTTGTCTGATGCTTGTGGAACTGGAGAAACATATAGTGTATTTGCATACATAAATACTATGTGTGCACACGGACATATAATGCATTGAAACCTTACGAAAGACCCGAGCAAACCATTTAGAGAATTGGTCCCCACCCCTGGATTGTGAGGATGGAATGGAGTGAAAATATAAATGATTAATGCAAAGTGTCAAGCCGCTACACTTCACACAATTTGCCAAGCGTTTTGGAAAGGATGTTGCCAGCTACTGACGGAGCCTCGGCTTAAGGTTGCCCCATATGTCGTAGAGATGCTCCACTAGCTTAGGCACGGTTATGGTATCGGGAATTACCCAGCCAGTCTTTGATTATGTCAACATCAGCTCATTCGAGCCAGTCCTTTATCAATATTGACGTGTAGGCCGGTGCACATCCAGTTGGAACACGGTTGACTGGCAGTGGCCAAAGTATTCCTCAAGTTTAAGGCGAGGAGCTCCAAGTAGTGATTCTCGTTCTAAGTCATGTTCCTTGACAAGACAACAAGCTTCCCTGTCCCATGGTATCTTATGGATCCCCATACCATCACTGAATCAGGGCGTTTCACTGTGATTTGCAAGTACTATGCAGAGAATGGATCTGCTCCTGTCCCGACCAAACGTTCCCTCTATTTCCATTCACGGTAAAGGTCGCCTCATCAGTCCACAATACTCTCATCACTTCGGTCCCAATTCAAATATTTCTTACAAAATATAACTTTTGTCTTTGTTTCTTGGTGAGCAATGGTTTACGTCTCGACCGTCTGTGTTCATAACAGTGGTCGTCCCCATTATTAATTTCTCCTACAGTCTGCAATTTAAAAAGGGAAGGCGGGTCGTGTAGAAAAAAAAAAAAAAAAAAAAAACAGGTGATGAGTGCCATTATAAAATTTCATTCTCTCTTTACCAGCGCCTTATACACACTCGTGAGAGATATGTACGCAAAGACGACAAACGTCTGCCTCCTTTGCCAACATCGCCCACTCCAATGCAACTGACGTTTTCCATAAGTAAATATGTATATATATATATATATATATATATATATATATATATATATATATATATATATATATATATATATAGAGAGAGAGAGAGAGAGAGAGAGAGAGAGAGAGAGAGAGTACCTGATTCTCGCGCCAATTGTGATGGCGTTGGCTGTATATTCACATCAGAATTTGGAAAATTAGAAATCACTGAAACTATGAAACACAAAATATCAAAGTGCCTATAAAATTTATAAAAAATACTCTTCATACTCCAATTTGGCTGACTGGAGGCCGAGTAGCAAAACAGCTGCATTTCTCACACATTCCCGTTTGAAAGATTGCATAGAAACATTAAAATCATGTCTGCTTTTAGGGCCACCAACCCCAAAAATGTGTGTTCTGAGTAACCAAAATTGATTGAGAATAACTGATCAGGTTATAAGGGTTGCGGACTGAAGACTTGATGCTAGTTCATACAGCAATATTTATAGCAGGCAAAGTTTACTTGACGATAATGCATCCTTATTCTCTCTCTCTCTCTCTCTCTCTCTCTCTCTCTCTCTCTCTCTCTCTCTCTCTCTCTCTCTCTCTCTCTCACACACACACACACACACACACACACACACACACACACACACACAAACACACACACACACACACACACAACTCTAGAGGGGGAGTGATATATATGGTTGGATGTCGATGCAATGAGGCAGGTTGATCCACTGCCATTGATAAAATTAATGAGGAATGTGTTTAAGGTCTAAGAAAGGTTCTGATCTTTCGGTGAGTATATGTTGATTCTTTCTCATTATCTTATACTTGAAACAGCATTATGCACTAAAGAATGGTATTTATATGTAAGAAAATAAAATCGGAAAAAAGCATCGTCTACTTGCCTATCATTCCCGTAATACCAGAATCTTCAGTTTGGTCTCCATACCCCTCTTCAGTGATAGCTCTGACAGCGACCCTGTATTGGGCACAAGGGTCCAGCCCGGTGATGACATGTGTCCAACCGGCAGCGATTTCGACCTCGCCAGCTGAGCCACCTGTGTCGACTCTTGACCAGCTGATGATGTTGTTGGTGATGGGGCATAGGGGACCGGGCGAAGGAGGCTGCATCCAGCTGACTTTGAGGCGGTCTGGCATGCCATCCACTGTCAGTACTGTCACGTTGGTTGGTGCTTCTGGAACTGGAGGAATATAGTGTGTTTACATACATACTTTGCTCATGCCATATATATATATATATATATATATATATATATATATATATATATATATATATATATATATATATATATATATATCGTGTATATATGTGTGTCTTATTGCCTTAATTATATCAACAAATGAAAGTAAATAATGTTAAATATCACAGAGATACAGAAGGCTTCTGGTGACATTCACGCCACCGAAGTCAAAACCACGTCTTATAACTCGGAGATCTTTCAAATTCTCACCATGTCCTTTCAGCGACACTCGTTATTGACATAATTTTACTTGTATTTAGTGTATTTGGTGTACTGCTAAAAGGGCACAGGCATACTGTATACACCTTTATAAAAAGTATTTTGTATCAAAAGACATAGAATGCGGTTCACAATGAAGATATAAATCCCTATCTGAGGCTTTCATATAACGTGTCATTGAGTATCGCGCCCTGATTGGCTAGCAGGTGTATATCGTGACAATGGCATACAAACTAAGAAAAAAAAATCAATAGGTTGTAATATGCGCGTAAAAGGGATAAAATGTATCAACGTGTTATGGGTTTCGGAATTGCTATAAAAGAGGTCTATACCCAAATTTTCCTGCCTTAGAGTAATGTTATTAAAATCTTTCCAAGCAGACATATCAACAGAAATATATATGTACATGTTTATGAATGACATGTATATATAGACCGATAGATAGATAGGTAGATATAGCAATGTAGACACAGACAAGGATGTAGATTGATACTGATAGCTACAATACCTTCAGATTCTGTGAACAGTATTTCACTCTCTTGCCCTCCCAAGGCTTCTAGGCCCTCCAGCGGCTGCACCCTGAGTAGATATTGCTGGCAGGGAGACAAGCCCGTTATGTTGGCAAATGTGTCTGATACTTTTACTTCTCCCCCGGCGTCTGGAGGCGTCCAAGCCAGGCGAAAGGACTTCACCCTTGAGCACTTCCCAAGCAGCTCCCATTGTACAAAGACGCCTCTATGTTCTGGTGTGGATTTCAGGTCGCCGACAACGGGAGATGCATCTGAGGGCGGATGAAGAAAAATGTAAGAATAGACCGTCCAATAATCGTAGAAAAGGTAATAAACTAGTCACATCACAAAAAATTTAGGCTACTGTCGCTTTTTTGCCTTTTTGCCTGTGTGTGTGTGTGTGTGTGTGTGTGTGTGTGTGTGTGTATGTGTGTGTGTGTGTGTGTGTGTGTGTGTGTGTGTGTGTATTCAAGGGCCAATTTTCACTTCAGTTACCATCTTGGCTTCCAGGATTACATTACCGAAAATTGTTTGATATCACGTACCTATACAT
>NC_091550.1:51365055-51387555 GCF_042767895.1 Penaeus vannamei
TGCAAGCATACAACTTTGGTGAGCATTCTCAGTGGCGTTAAAGCCCTATATATGGCTTCATTTGCTTCATATAAGCCAGTCACTGTAGGCCAGCCGTCTTGTTTTAGTTGTACCTCAATATACATACTTGACAAGAGTAATCCAGAAAATAAGGGTTACTGAGGCCTTCTTTTGTATAAAAACAGCTCATGGTGCAACCTGGTTCTAAATGAAAACTAACTTTTTACATATCCAAACACATTCCATGTATGAAAAGCATGTGAGCAGAATACTTACCACTTTATTAATACCAAAAAACGTGAAAATCAGTAGGCCTATGAAAATCTGCCGCCACATGTCTAAGAATCCTACATATCACTGAGGAAGCTAAAGCAGACGCCTGCAGGTTGCATATCAGATGAGCCACTCAAGATACATTTTATCTAATCACAGACAATAAATTGATGCGCATCCAACTCATTTTAGCTCAATATAAAGATGAAAATAGCGTCCAAAAAGTAGGAGTCAACCGGGGAAAGTGAAAAGATTAACGCTATAAATCCCAAATCAAGGGGCCACGACCTACTTTTGAAATTTCGTATTTTCAGTATTCTTCGAGATAGCAATACAAATCAGTAAAATTCTTAAAATCCCGTACACATCTTGGCCATCGAACAGCAATACGACGGCAGCCAGTTCATGTTCAGTCCATGTTCCTAGGACAGAAAAAAAAACTTTTAACTGTTAAGTCAGAAGTGGAAGGCTGGGGTGGGGGTGGAATTTGAAAGTATGGTTATTTGCATTTTATTTGCCCATTTTCGAACGCGTTTTGGTCTTTCTTGCAATTACAGCTATGTACTCCAGCACCCTCGAACGCTTTCCTCGCACATGAGGGCTTGGAAGGACACGTTGATTCGGAAGATCCGGTTTTATCTCGGCATTCGGCTTCTCATGGGACTCTGTTCTAGGTGTCATGCGAGGGACTTCTAATCAACGGATCCCCTGAGGTCTTCTTCAGTCTTGACGATGACGAGGGATCGCTTGGACGCCTTTAGGTTAACTCCATTTCTCGGAAAATGAGGTCACCACGTGGAGAACGACCGTTTGTGGAAATTGCGTCCGTTGCTAGGCATCCTGGACGACACCAGAACCGTCTTCATTCCGCACAAGACCGTGGGCCTTCAAGAGATGTCACCACTCCCTCCACTACAACCCAAGCAAGCGGGCAAGGAGAGAGCTCAAGGTCTATAAGCTATGCTCGTCCGACGGTCCAGAGGCAGGGTATACAGCAACCTTCAATATCTACATTAGGCAAGATTGTGTGGCATTCCTCGCGAGCATGAAGACCGTCATCAATCTGCTAAAGAAGGCACGTCTCGACAAGAAATGCGAATTGCATCCGGAAGACCAGTGTTTTTGGTACAGTCTGTGCCGACCGATATGAAGGGCAAGCCCACGTACCTGCAGGCGAGTCGAGGGCAGCCGGAGTACCCCAGTGGCTGGACAAGCATCCTGTAACAATGCTCTCCATCCCCATACCAGCAATGTTGTTAGCCTGCCTCCCAACCACCGAGGAAAGAGAGGTCAAAGGCTAAGGCCATGTCTTACAACAACGGGATGAAGAGCGTTGACCTCTCGGATCAGCGAGCACAATCCTATCCTGCGACTGAAAAACCATCAAGTGATAAAAGATTTTCTTCTCGCTGTTGGATATGGTAGTCGTGGACGCGCTGGCTGTCCACAGGGCCATCTGCGGCAAGCATCCGCAGTGCGACTTCAGGAGGGAGATGATGAGAGGTCTGCTGCAACAAGGTGGTCACCCTGGCTCCTTTAGACGTGCTCTATCCCAGGAGCTTCAGGCTGAGGAAGACTAGCAGCTGCACATGACGGTGGACATTGGACACAACATTCCGACGTTGGAGGCAATGTGGGTGCTGCTAGAAAAGCGACAAGGGAAGGAAGTAGTAATTTTCTGTAAACTTCCCGCCAGAGCAAGTTGAAAACTTCCCAGGGCTAGGGAACCGTCCCGGGCACGTACCCCAGCGGGCCGATATGCGCACTGCTTCCTCACCCTGGAAGAGCAACTCGGGGGTGATTTTCTATCCGTCCATAATGGGTTAATTATAATTATCCGTATGATAGAAATAATACAGGTAATGAAAATGACAATGATAATAATAAAAGATGATGATGAGAGTGAGTAAATAATACTACTAATAATAAAAGATGATGAGAGTGAGTAAATAATACCTCTCTCTCTCTCTCTCTCTCTCTCTCTCTCTCTCTCTCAATCTCTCTCTCTCTCTCAATCTCTCTCTCTCTCTCTCTCTCTCTCTCTCTCTTTCTTTCTTTCTCTCTCTCTCTCTCTCTCTCTCTCTCTCTCTCTCTCTCTCTCATAGATCTTAGCTGTTGCTGACTTCAAGTTTTCGGGTTGTACACCTTTTAAATTTCAGTGTTTAAGAGATGTGTAAATCATAATAATTGTGACGACAGTAAAAGCACAATTGTAATACATCTCTGATCTAATCATGCCATGTCATTCGGAAATGTGTAATATACGTAGTGTTGTTTGATTATTGTTCCGCTAATAAAAATGATCTTCATTTTAATTATCATAAAATCTACATATTAGCTACAACTGAAATTTTGACAAAAGACTTGAGACTCGAAGGCGAGTGTTCTACCACTGAGTCGTTTGGCATAGTTATGAATTTGTTGTTTGGGATTAATATAATGCACGATAGGCACTCTATAGTTTCTGCTAAATACATCATCAGAAAGGGTTCAGTTTGTGTGTCTACGTGAGAGCGTGATCATTGCATGGTTTAGCATAAAAGAGGGAAAAAAGAGACATAAAAGAGGGAAGAGAGAGAGAGAGCGTGAGTCATGAGAGATAGTAGAAACATTCTAAGGACGGCATATCCATTATGTTAATTATAATCATCCGTATGATGGAAATAACAATATAAGTAATGATAATGATAATAATAAAAGATAAGAGTGAATAAATAATACCTTTCTTTCTGTCTGTCTGTCTGTCTGTCTGTCTGTCTGTCTGTCTGTCTGTCTCTCTCTCTCTTCAAGTTTTCGGGTTGTACACCTTTTGAATTTCAGTGCTTAAGAGATGTGCAAATTAATATAAAAGAGATGCCAGTAAAAGCACAATTGCAATACACCTGATCTAATCATGCCATGTCATTCGGAAATCTAATATATGTAATGTTGTTTGATTATTGTTCCGCTAATAAAAATGGTTTTCATTCTAATTATCATAAAATCTGCATATTACTTACAACTGCAAAACAGAACTTTTGACAAAAGACTTGGGGATCGAAGGCGAGTCATTTTGAATAGTTATGTTTGCTGTTTGGGATCAAGTTCTGAGGTTAACCATCACCAGGGTTAGTAAACTCTTTCTCAAATGCGTTGATAGTTTGTTTGTTAGTGATAAATTCCGCGTAGACCGCAATGGCCAATGATGGCTTAGCATGGAACTAAAGGCAATAGCGCAACTACGTGTTTCAATTTCGTGTTTTGTACTATTATTTGTAAATTCATGCTATGTGTTAAATACCGCTGCTGTTTGGGCAACACTTAACAAAATGTTATGCATAATTCTAATAGGATCATCAGAAAACTTACAAAACGCATTTCATATTTACAAGTAGCTTTCGTTCAGTCATGATATGATGCATCTGTATTGTGCGCCAATCAGGGAAAAAGTAATCCCGGATTTGACCGCACAATTGTAGACCGCAATTGTAGGTTTTGCTCCCGTCCTCAATTTCAAAACACGATTTGAAGCTTTTTAAATGGTTTTGTTTGTTTGCTGTGCATATAAATCATGCGAACGTCTTGGCGGCGGAAATTTCATCCGATGTCACTTCAACTGGCTTCTAGTTGGGCATCATCAAATCCTACTCACTGTAGCTGTAATTCTATATACATCCGTTTATTCTAGTACATGGTCCAGTTTTATTATTCATATCCGTTTTCTCTATCATCTGATGTTTAGAGAAAGGCAAAAATTTTGTTACAGTAAAGCAGTCAGCCATGACCGCGAGGCGAAGCGACTCGTTCTGTTCACCGCGCAATACCTCTTCTAACGTCTTATCAGGTAGGCCGTTCATTTGATTTTTCTGTACAACGCATGGTACGCTTTGCTCAGGTGAACGGAGGGACTGGTAACGCCTCACAAATGTGGTTCGACTCCATGGCCGGCATCCACAAAGATTCTCAAACAATTCTGGTGATAAAATGAGCCAAAAAACTGTTGGTCGTTTGTATACATTGTTTATTTGCGCTCATAAATGTATTGCTTATTCATAAATGCTCTAAACTGTACACAAATGTTTTCTTTGGGGTAATACTCAGATGTTCTGGTGCAACACAGGGTGCGTAAGAACACCGAAACGGACCGAAATGGAGCGAATCGGAGGCAAAACAAGTCGAAACGGAGCTGGTAGGATATTATTTATACCTTTTGATGCAAGAATTGTCCTCCGATTCGGTGTTCTTATGAATGGACCGAATTGGATGCAAAACAGGCCGACACGGAGCTTGTAGGAAATCATTAACTTTTGATGCAAGATTTATACTCTATAAGACTATTCAAGTCCACATAATGAAAATGGAGTTAGTATCTGACTTAGAAATCGATGATTTATGGAGCACAATTTTCGGTTTTCGCGCTGGCGTGGCCATATTAGATACAAGATTGGCTGGACTTTAATAGTTATATAAAGTACAATTATTGAATTAAAAGATAAGAATAACATCCGACAAGCTCCGTTTCGGCCCGTTTGGCAAGAGTGCATAAGAACACCGAAACGGACCGAATTGGATGTAAAATGGAGCTTGAAGATTATTTTGATCTGTTAATGCAAGAATTACACTTAATATAACTATTCAAGTCCAGCCAATCGCATCAAATATGGCTACACCAGTACACAAACCGAAAATTTTGCTCCATAAATCGCTTTCCCGGTCAGATACTAACTCAATCTTCATTAATTTGACTTAATTATATAAAGTACAATTCTTGCATTAAAAGATAAAAACAAGCTCCTACAAGCCTGTTTCGGGCTGTTTCGTTGTTCTTGTTAACTGTGCAATACGCACACACAATCGCCGAAATATAGGTTACCGAAAGCGACAAGCGGAAATAGAGGGGAAATAGATAACTCCATCCCTCACAGCAAAAAAAAACAAAAAAAAAAACAACAGAATAAGAAAAAAAGACAAAGTTTAAGCTGTAGTAGACATGTTTACTAGAAAATGACGAAAATGTCCATGTTTTTAATATCCGTTTTCTATAGGTTGGTACAAAGTACTAATAAATGGGGGTTACAGTGGGGGGGGGGGCTTGTCTCCCCATTAAACGGAATAAATATAAGGTGGGAAAGGTTCGGCTGGGTGTTTGGGTTAGAATGATGTCCTGGTTTTGGGTGGTGTGTAGCTCTGGGTAACAATTACCCATAATAATAATAATAATAATTATTATTATTATAAGAAAAAAAATTAACTTAAAATGTGAAGATGACCTTTGGTGAAGCGCCAAGGCTATGATATGGCTTAATACCAAACTTTGTAATTAATAAATTCACAAATAAATAAACACTGTATTTTCTTAAGAGAACAATGTATAACGAAGAGAAATAATACGCACGATAGGAATAAACATGAAAACTATTGGGAATGCAGTGCAATCTGTAGAAGCTTAAGGCCGTGTCACACTTAGACTTTTTCTGCATTCCTTTTCCGCTGGCACCACGGAAACTGGAGTCATATTGGCGCCCATGTGAATTATGAACAAGTCCGGTGAAATCTGTAAACACAGCAAGATGGCTCCAACCCCCGCCCAGACAAAACTAGAAGTTGTGCAGCTAGAAGAGAACTGATACCGAAATTTGGATCGAGTATCCTTCGGAATGGCCTAATATTGAATATTCCAACATTTATTGTAGTGGATATTAATAAACTCCGTAGAGTTAAAGATGTTGGTTTGGTAGCGTGTATTCCAACTACAGGTAATCTCCATGTGGGTCTGGCGTTAAGAAACAATGACTCTCAGGTGAGCTATAGAGTGATTCCGTAGTCACGATAAAAACAATAAGACCACTGGCTGACAAAAAGGAGCATCCATATTATACATATATTTCGCACAAAACTTTCAAAAAGAACAAATACACAGGACAACACACCATACACTTACTTGCAAAACACAGAGGCCACAGCCCGAGAAGCACCAGTCAGCCAGCTAAAAATCCAATGGTCTGTCATCACACACGAACAAAAGCCTCTCTCTAGACCGATCTGGCTTGACCTTATATACAGGTGGCTCCCGTGCTTACTGGGATTTTACCCATAATGCAATTAACTTTGTTTGTTAAATAGTGTATGGTGTGTCTAAAATAAATTAAGAAATACATAAAATAAAAAGAACGATAAAACTATACAAAAGTGGGCACATAAAATGGATAAAAGATAAGACAGTACGAAAAAGTGAAAGAAGGGATCCGTGAGAGAAAACGGAGAAACACGAAGGGAAAAACGAAAGAAAAACAAAGCTAAGGTGAATTAGTCGAAGACGAAAAGGCAAGAATAAAACAAGGTAAGTATAGAATATAAGGTAAGTAGTGTATAAGTAGTGTTGTGTATTGTAGTAGTAGTGTAGATGTAGAGGTAGATCACGGACCAGTGGGAAAGGTAGGTCAAAGGAATATAAAAACACAGGCTTATTCTTATTTAAAAAAAAGGCGCAGACACACAGGAAACAGCAAAGCCACGTCATCGTGCAGGGCGGAGGAGTCCATAGATTATCTAGAGCAATCCGTCACGTCAGGGGAACAGGCGGCCCGAAAGCCTACAGCCAGGGGAAATTCACTACATCTATGACACCAGATGATAATAATATTTATTTTAAAACATAATTTGCTACAGTAATGTATGGCGGTTAGCTATATAGGGTATTTTTCTGTGGAATCAGTGCCATTTCCTAAGATCACTTTTCTTCCCATTTACAAAGCGTTGATACAAAGGAGACAATGAAGTCACCTTAAGTCACAACCAACAGCAAAACAACTCCTCGGCATTTTCACGCAAAGAAACGAAATTCTCGGAAGAATTCAGCGACTTTGTAAGCAAAGGCAGTGATGTTTCGGACGAACAAGGGTATGTTTTCACCAAGTGCTCGTCGCTTGGGGTGGTTGCCAGGCGTTACCGAATCGGTCTATACTAAATAACACCGTCTTCTCGCTGCTCTCATCTAGTCGACGGGGGAAAAGCTGGATCAGTAGCGACTCGAGGTGTCATGACAGGAAAGGCTAGATCAGTAACAACTCGAGGTGTCATTCTGTTATTGGAAAAAGCACATAGGGGCTTTTCAATTTTCAAAAAGGGTGGAAAATCATTATTTTAATGGTTATATTTTCGTTGAAAATCATGAAAATAGCCCTGTGGATGAGAAAAATGGACGATTATGTTTATGCATGAATGATTCTCAAGTGGAATTACTTGAGAGTCAAGCCAAAGGCCTGTATTTTTAACTCAGCTTGAAGGAATTAAGTATACCTACTTTTATTAACATCTCCATACGCTCAATGCTACTGATCTAGCCTTTCCCTAGTGGAGGGACGGAGGGACGTGGTCACAAATGTAAACAAACAGCCGAGCAGCTAATTACCAACTTGTATCTGTTATTATTAAATACAAGAGAGAATTTTGCCAATTTCTTATCGTTTTATATAATAAATTGATTTTTTTTTGCATTACTATAACGATTATCTATTATAGATAATGATTAAAAAAAAAAAACACTGAAATTTTGAAAATGAAAACGATAATTATCGTCTGACTGGAAGTTATCGTATGCGGCCAATATGCCAGCGGTAGGAAACCTTGGCTATCGTTTATTGCGGTCCTCGTCTACATTTTTACTAAACTAGGTAACCATAAATCAGAAGAGTCAAATCATAAATTTCAAAGCTTGACCAAGTAAATAATATATTCAACATGAACATAATTTCCTTTAATAACGATAGACAAAATTTACTTTCTTCTAACATTTGTTTTGCTGTAGCATTAACTAAATATGAAAATATTTTTAGAAAAAGCCCCTCGTGTTCTCTTAGCTGTATTTGAAATATATTCCAATTCACAAGTATTTCATGAAACAGCAAAATTGGAATTGGATCACTTTCAGCCTAATATTATTGGCATGAGATTATAATAATTAGGGATGATAAGCTCGTGTATATATATAGATAAATAATGTATGTGCATATATATGTTTATGTATATATACTGTATGTATATATATATATATATATGTGTGTGTGTGTGTGTGTGTGTATGTGTATATATATATATATATATATATATATATATATATATATATATATATATATATATATATATATATATATATGTATGTATGTATGTATTATATATATTATATTATATATACATATTTTTTTATTACTTTTTTGAAGATACTATTCTATATTTCATATGATTATTTTTATCTTTACATCTTATATCACTTTTTTACATCATATTTTATATGATTTAGTTTGATTTCATACTTCATACTGGATATTATTTTCTTTTCACATTTCATTCTGTATTATTGTATATAATCTGATATTTTATATGAAGCGTTCAATATTATATCATTTACGAAATTCATGTTTCTTTTCTTATATGATTATATTTTCATGTTCTTTTGTATTTTACATTATCTAACACTTTTTTTTTATTATATTTTGCATTTTGTGATTTGTATATCATTATTCAAAATCTATATTCCATATCTTTATGTGTTTGAAATTGTTTGCGAAGAAGGAAATGCGTTCATTTTCTCAAGTATCCTTTAAAAGAATTACCTGATAAGATTTATTACATTATATCCAGCTAGTTTATGTTGAATAAACTTAATCACTTTAATCGTTATATAGTATTGTTATTAATTTTCCATGCCTGAAAGGTCAAGCCAAGTTATCTTAAAGAGGAAGGTCAGAAAGAAGCTATGAGGTTTATTGATATTTTATCAATCACAGATTAAACAGTCAATGATTATGAAAATTCAGTGGTGTCATATAAAGAACCACACAGAAAAAAAAATATATATATATATATCACCAAAGGTGTCATTGCAGGTCAAAAAACTGCAAAGAAAGAAAGAGATTAGAACATCATCAGCTTCCAAGAATCGGAGAAATTACAATCTCTGAAGACAATCTATTCCAAAGCCTACACAGAGGCTTAGTTATAGAACTTTAAGTAATCTGCATGTTCATTAAAGTCAAATTTGGGAGTGAAAAATTTAACAATTTCTGACGCTCCATGCCCAAGGCATGATGCTTCTGTGCCGCCAGCAAAGTAAGCTTCTATTTTCACAGGCTCTTTAGTATCTTTATCGCACATGCGTTCAAAAACTGTTCTTATCCTTTTATTTATATGGTCTGCCCAGTAGAGACTGTTTGTGAATTCCTGTAGTTCCAAGAAAAATGTGTTCTTTAAGACAAATCCTTTTGGGGATGAAATTTTGAAGAAGATTTTATCAAAATACCTGAATTTGTCTTGAATATCTCTCGGTGCCCACTTCTCCACTTTGAGGGAACTAAGGACCAACTTACATACAAGGAACACATGCCTCTGACGGGGAGTCAGATTCTTCATGATTTCATTCTCTGCCTTTGCGAAGGAGAACCTCCACTCGCCGTTGCCAATGCTGTTGATGTAGACTGACTTCAGGTGAGGCGGTGTGAGAGGAGGCCTCGGCAGATCTGTTGGCCAAGGAGCCTCCATGGTGGGTACGATATCCACATCCACCAGCAGTAAAGGGAACTCCTTACCCGTCCAGGCAAGGCTGAGTCCCACCCCAACCTGAGTCTTTTTTACCCCAGGTGGAATAATAGCTATTCTCTCATCTTCAGGTTCAAAATTTGCAATGCATTCTTTAACCAAATTGTAAAATGTGTGTAAGAAATTACTTCCTTTAAGAAGGGGAATAATGCCTTGGCTGTTTGATGATACATTAATCTTTGTTCTGCAGCCAGTATAAGAAAGTCCCACTTCTTGCAATGACACTTGTAGGTCTCCATTACCAAACCCATGTAAATTGCTTAATACAATGTTACAGTCGAATTCGTCTGGACAAAAAAGCCTTACATTGTCTGCTGAACTTCCCAGCAGTAGGAGTTCCCCATTGAACACAGAATTTTTCTTTGCAACTGAATTCTGAACATTTTTTACTAGATTAAATACCGCTGTTTTTATAACTTTAGATTCTCCCTTTGAATAGTTCACATGGATTCTAGTTATTCCTTCACCTATGCCGCTCACCTCCCATTTTTTCTTAAATTCATTCAAAAGAGCTTTTGTTCTTTGAGGGCCAGTGTTCGTTTTCTGCATGTCTATATCTAGCAGAGACTCTGAGTCTAATTCATATAGCTTCAGGTAGTTCTTGTAGCCATCTAATAGATCCATAGCTGTCAGCCCACATCTGTTTACTTGACCTGTCCTTAAAAAGTCCCCTAAATCCTTGTAGCCATACATACAGGCATAGTGTGCAGGTGTGTTGCCGAAACGGTCCTTTGCCTCAACCGAAGCTCCGTGACTGACGAGGTACCTGGCTGCGGAAGCGTTGTTCTTCAGAGCGGCGTAATGCAAGGGCGATGCCCAACACACTTCCAGTTCTTGATTGACCTTCTGGCCTCCCACTTGCACCAGGAGATGGAGAAACAATGGAAACTCCTTTCCACAACTCAGAATCACTGCTTTCTCTACAATTTTACTTAACGTGTTCATTGGCATATCCCTCTCTGTATTAGCCATCTTTACTTTAAATACAGAATATTTGGCCCGGTTTTCAGTAATCAACTCCAAAAGGTCGTTGCAAGTAACATCACAGAATTTACTTGCTGATCCCTCATCTTCACAGTCTTTCGCATTCTGGTTTCTGATGTCATAAACCAGTTTCATCATCCAGTCATCACTTTCAGATAACTGATAATTCAGCCAACCGAAGACTGTCTTCCAGCAAAGTGTATTACTGTATTCCGAATACAGTGAAAGGAGAAGTAAGACAAACTGTTTTGCT
The DNA here is from genome assembly GCF_042767895.1 of Penaeus vannamei. Taxonomy (NCBI): domain Eukaryota; kingdom Metazoa; phylum Arthropoda; class Malacostraca; order Decapoda; family Penaeidae; genus Penaeus; species Penaeus vannamei. The sequence continues at coordinate 51,376,139 of NC_091550.1, forward strand.
TCCTGTTTCTGGGTAGGCTCTCTCGCTTTTTCCGATTCATCAGCCAGACGTCTGCATTCCCTCACCAAAGAAGCCTGCAAGAGAAATTGAATCTAGTAATTTATAACTTGTAAGCTTCACACATACGTGTGAACACACACACACACACACACACACACACACACACACACACACACACACACACATATATATATATAGAGAGAGAGAGAGAGGGAAAGGGAAAAGGTTAATGGTTGTAACAAATAAATGTGCTAAACGTCAAAGTCAAATAGCATTATACTAAATTACATTAGCAAAAAGGGTTAGTAATGGGTTATTGATGAGGGTAATGTTAAAAGTTGAACAGTACTAGAAGGTAGTATGACAGTGAGAAGGGAAGAAATCGGGAACTGATAGGGTATAGTATAAGGTAAAGGTTGTTAGCAGGGGAATCCGTTAAGGGAGTAGATCAAATTAGACCAAATGGAAGGTGTTTATGCGACTGAGGAAATAGAATAATTTATCAAAGGAAAATATAGGGGATTCTGAGAGGATATCCGGTAGTTTGGGGAGTTGGCTGTGAAGAGGGGATAGGATAGGAGGATGTGTAGGATTGGAAGAGGAACATTGCAAGAGGAGAGTAGAAGTGGATCAGATTGTGACATGAGATAGGAATGTGTGAGGCGAGTGTGTCCAATGCGTAAGCGGTCAAGAGCAGTTTACCAGTGTCTATTCTGATAGAATGAAATGGACCAAGAAGAGATGTAAGGTTAAATGTAGTTATGATGTAGTTTATTAGTCGTAAGACTGGACCAGAAAAACTACCAGCGGGTAAAGAGGAAGGTACTGAAGTGAGAGTAGTAGTAGTCACAGGATGATATATGTGAAAATCTGGCTTGATGGGATGTGGACAAGGCCATGGATTGTCCTTGTGTGCCTTCCTGTTCATTGCCGGGATCCTTAGGTGGCTGGGTATCCAGCAAAAGTGTGTGGTGTATGACTACATGAAATAGTTGGATGTTGCGGGTAAGAGGGTTGATTGGCTGTAGAGATTGTATAAGAGATAATGAGTTTTTGGAGTTGGTGTACACACACACAAATATGTGTGTGTGTGTGTGTATAATAGTAATGCTGTTGCTGATTGGCTTGAGTGCACCTCAAATTGAGAAAGCTTTAAAATGGAGAGGCTGCAAAGGATTTTGAAACGGTAATGTTCCCTCCATCTTCAACTGCTACCCAGAGTGAGTAGTTGTTCAGCAAGCGACGTTCCTTCCATTTCGCCAAGAAATGTGTCTCTGGCCGCATTGTTGTCGTTAAAGTTTGCTTACGTACATTGCACGACAGCCGAGGCCTTATAATGTTATGTCTTTCAAAGGTGGATTACAAAGGTGGTATGTACCTGTAATTGCAACATCTGCAAATTCCTCTATATCTTAACGGAGACCTAGGCATACAGAGGTTTGACACATACTCATACATATGTGCGTGTGTGTTTCTCTCCTTCCAACGTCTTATGTGACGGTTAACCCCTTGTCTACTGGGAACCCGTCCAGCTTCCATGGAGAAATCCAACCACAACACTACCTTCTACAACACCCAGCCATCGCTGGGTGACTCGCTCGTAATCTTTAGAGAGATGAAACGAAGTAGCGGGTTAATCATATCTGAATAAAGGGAATCTTACCTTCAAAATCTGCCGTCTTGTGACATCTGGTATGTGGTCGACAGGAGCCCGCCCCACATTGTCCGGCAGGAAGAGGTTCGCTCCCATGTGGAGGACGAGGTTTGTAGCTGTGTCGAGGTGTCCCGAGTCAAGGGCCGCGTGTAGGGGTGTTCTTTTGTCCTTATTCTGGGACACGGCACTGCCGCCGCTGTGCCAGATCCACCAAGCGAATGTGGTTGCTCCATTGGCACAGGCTCGGAACAGCAGACTGTCTAGTGTTATTGCAGAGTTTTCTGGTATGCTGACCTTTGCATCCCAAGGTTTCTTTCCTTCCAAGGAATTCACTAAATATTCTGCGAAAAGCTGCAAGTCGGCATCCAGGAGCGACATTTCCATCAGAATCTTGTGGATCACAGCCTGTGGTGTTTTATAGTTAGGTATACTGTAACATAGAGGTCGCCAACTTATGGCACGAGTGCCAGACGTGGCACGCAGAGCATTTGTCTATGGCACACCATGTGATTGAGAGGACCAAAGAAAAAGTTAAACAGTAAGATAATATGGTTGGTATAAATCTAAAATTATAAGACATATCTATTTTTTGTTACAAAAAATACTAAATGCTACAAGAATATTACATTTGTTATGCATGCGTAACATCTTGGTATACAGTGCTGAAAAAAAAACTGGCACACGAGTTATGAATAAGAAGTCATTAATTATCAAGTGCCACACTATGCTCAAAAGGTTGCCGATCCCTCCTGTAAAAGATGTGGCATGGTGCGCATGGTGAACGGCATCAGCATACATGATATTAATGGATAAACCAATACATGATACATGTTTTGCAGGATACGATGTCATTTTTCCTTTACAGTTAATATGCGTATGGCATTCACCTATATACAAACTTTCCTTTTTAAATCATTTTGAGCACAGAAACATGTACCTTATATAGCTCACCCTTGTAACAACAACTCCAACCCATGTTGTGATGTCCTGGGTCCTCCATGCCAACTGCATTGGACTAACGCTATCAGCAGACGACGTCATTGGCGCTCCAGCAGCTAGTAGAAGTGGCAACAGAGGAGTGCAATTGGTTGCAATGGCAAGGTGCAGCGGGTAGCAGGAGTGTCCTTCCGGGGGCTCCAAAGGGGCACCGGACGCTAGCAGTGAGGAGGCCTCCTTCACGGCCCCCAGACGGTCTGCTTGTTCCTTATCATCTCCTTTTAAGTTGGCTTTTGCTGCTTTTGTTATCGAATTCAGCAAGCTAGTATAAAGCTTTGTCTTTTCGCGATCCTGGAAAAAGTAAGTTTATGTTTAATTTTTTTGTTTTTTAGAATATACAGGTAAATATACATGTTTTTTTTTTCAAATATTGACAAACAAGGTAATTTGTTAACACTGTTAACACTGTCTTACATTTTCAAATGAATGTATATGTGTATACCAGCATGGATATACAATATATTTTGATACACTGTGTGTGTGTGTGAGTGAGTGTGTGTGTGTGTGCGTGTGTGTGTGTGTGTGTGTGTGTGTGTGTGTGTGTGTGTGTGTGTGTGTGTGTGTGTGTGTGTGTGTGTGTGTGTGTGTGTGTGTGTGTGTGTGTGTGTGTTTTCTCTCTGACAAAGACACGATTTCAGGAAGAAAAAAGGATTTCATTAGCCATGTTGTTATACATGGGTTTCCTGAATCTCAGCCATTGGTTGTGTATCATCATTACACGGAGAAAGTTGGATATTAATTGGGACTTTTATCTTTTATTTAATTAACATTGAAAAGATATTATTCATACCATGCTTCTGAATATCATTTTCTTGTTGCTGGCGGTAGTTTCCACTTTGAAAAGGAGACTTGTACATATATTTTTTGCTTTTGTGAAATAAAGTATTCAAAATGGATGAGATTTTTTTCTTTTGTTGCTGGTGTTGCAAGGGCAGCCTTTATCGTTGTCATCATTATGATGCTACCTATCTACTGACTACACATTAAATGTGTCTGTGGAGACAGATCATAAGTAAAGTTGACCACACATAGAAAGGTATTGGGTACCATCGTATGTACCGATTAAGGTGTTCAGAATGTGTATACATGGATATAGATGTGTGTTCGTGAGTGTATGTGTATGTGTGTGTGTGTGTGTGTGTGTGTGTGTGTGCGTGCGTGTGTGTGTGTGTGTGTGTGTGTGTGTGTGTGTGTGTGTGTGTGTGTGTGTGTGTGTGTGTGTTTCGCAAATAAACGGGAAAAGAGATCATAATGGTCCACAATCCAATCTCCGTGTTCCGCCCGTTTTATTCAGGCTTTTTTAAATGACTTTGCTCCTCGTCTCACCGTAAAAGAAAAACAAAAAATAGGAAACTGCGGAAATAACGGCATAAATTTAACTGAAATAAATAAACTTGTTCAGTTGAAAGGTTACCGTTTCTTCAACTTTGACCTCGTCTGCAATCGCCTTTGCAGCCTCCAGGTGGCCCTTCTCCCGGGCGAGGTCCGAGGGCGTCTTGCCGTCGTGGGTGCGGGCGGTGGGCAGGGCGCCGCGCTCCAGCAGGACCCCGATTTTGGGTCGGTCGCCCTGCTCCGCCGCCACGTGGAGCAGCGTCCGGCCCCGCTCGTCCTGGTAGTGCATGTCGCAGACGCCGAAGTCAACGGCAGTGGCCAAGGCTTCCGCGCTCGCGTTCTTCTCTCTGCAGTAAGCGTGGTAGAAGTCTCCGCTCTTCTTGTATTGTCTCATGCAAATATTCTGAAATGAAGGTAATTGGTTGTATATTATACATGAATTGATACTGCTCTGTGGCTGAACATTTTCATTTGCATTATTAGTCATGATTTCCTTGGAAAGCGTCATTTACCATCAAGTGTTTCTGATCTTGTAAATCAGCTTGGCGTGCATTCTTGTTGAGCCACCAGGCTGTGTGAACATGGCCGCGGATGAGAGCTGTGTCCTCTGCACTCAAATTTTCCTTATCACGTGTGTCGACAAGAGTACCTTCTAATTCAACAAGTTTCTGGGCAGTGGACAGCCTTCCATAGAAGGAAGCCTTGTGAAGGACTGAGAGTCCCATGTCTGTCCGAATATTTATATCTGCTCTCTCTTCCACCAGCACCTCGACTACCGAAGTGTGTCCGCAAAGAGCGGCATAATGAAGAGGTGTGGTACTTCGCTCGTCTTTAGCATTGGGATCGGCTCCATGAAGGATCAACACTTTGGCCAAAACAGCGTCACCTCTGAGAGCAGCATAATGCAAAGCTGTGTGGTGGGTAGGCGTTTCCCTTTTAACGTCTGCTTTTTTCATTAGCAGCAACTTAACAACTTCTGTATGGCCCGCCAGTGATGCATAGTGGAGGGGAGTATTGCCCTCAGGTGAAATTGTCTCTGGGTTTCTAAGGACATCTAACATATGGCTTTGCTCTCTTGCATACACAAGAAGTGTTTCACTTGTTGCACTTGAATTGTTTACATCAATATCTTCACAGTCAGACAATCTTTCCACGACATCAGCCTTTCCAGTCAGTGCAGAAAGATGAAGAGGAGTGTCACCAGTAGCATTAGAGGGGTTCGGGTCACATTGCTTATGCAGTAGTAATTCTACAACATCGGTATGTCCTTCATAGGCTGCATAGTGAAGTGGGGTGTTCTTGGTGGCACCGGTTAAAGCAGAGAGATCTTCGCCTTTTTCTGACAGTTTAAGCACCTCGTCAGCACGCCCGTCTCTTGCCGCCTTGTGTATGAGGCCCATGTTCTTCGTTTCCAGTATTTCTTTACCCACAACCATCGCGATAGCATCGTGTGCCGAAGGATATGACAAATCATCTTCCATGATTTCACCAGGGTCAATAGCATGAATTCCATCTGCACATGGTAAAAGATAGATTAGATACAATGGTTTCAAAGAACCCCATAATATGATATATGATAATACCTCTGTTGTGCGTACATATGAAGTATTATACCTATTCACTGTTTATTCTCCAATCATGATCATATAAGTTATATGTTTCAAAATAATTAAAACATGATAAAAAACAGATCTACTTCTCAGTACGTTACCAGTTACAGCAGAAGCATTCACTAAGTAAAAATCAGCTGGCACGTTAACAGTACCACGTGGTGGAATGCATACCGCTCTAACATATAAACAAACCACCAACTCCAAAACACTTTATGATTACACATCGACCTTAAATATCCCAGTCATTAGCCTTGGCTGTTGGCGACGTTAAGAACACTTCACTCTCTTTGTAAGCGAACAAAAACTGTTGCTTTCAGGCCACCATAGTCTTGCTAGCGCTGTTTGCTAGTACCTCTAACTCTCGACACATCTAGGATTTTCTACATATATACGTACGTGTATACTTCTTCCTCAATCTGTCCTAGTGAAACACCTTAGAGTGGATACTGGAGAGACAAGGGATTTTGAAGTGAACCTGAAGGAAAACCACAACCAGTCTTTGGCTGCTACCACACAGAAGCCAGCACTACGGTGAATCTTCCAGTTTTGTAGGATTTATCAAATATGTAGTCGATGTCCTTGAGCACAGTGCTACACCATGTCCAGTGATGCAAGTCGGAGAGCTCATACCAAGAGCCAGATATCGTCAATCTCAGGGACCTAATAAAGTCCCGGGGCAATGTCCATCGCTAGAATCAGCTCCTGAGCCATTTTGAATATTTCATTTTTTTGCACAGAAGAACGATAGCTCCGAGCGCTCGCCATGACGAAAATAATGAAGTTCGCACGTTAATACAGTACGATACATTGAAAGATTGTTAAATGGATAGAATGTTAAATTTATAGATAGATGAATGAATAAACTGATAAGTAGATATATATGTATATTTAAATATAAAAAAATGTATGTATTTATAATATATATACCCATATTACGCATATGCAAATGTTTGTACATACACACACTAGCACAAAGACACATGTTATCGCTCCCCTGTGGCCGACCTGAATATTTTTGGAAACTAAGCCATTTCATCTTTCGTTTCCCTCAAATAAGTGATAACAAAACATGTAATATTAGTTGTCGTTGACTTTGTAGTGGAATATTCTTCATATGTGCTCTTCTGGAATTATCTATTTATCAAAATGATAACACCTAATCAAACTAATAAAGTGACTTTTTGTTTGTTTGCATGTTTGATTACCAGAACCAAACATATTGAGTAAATAGAGACCATGATACATGGCATTTTTCAAAATAGAACATGAACTAAACACAAAATCACAGTGAGGGTACAGTTATATAGATGTGTTATTATTATTATATGTCTGTGTTAGTGGACAAAATGCGTACGTATCTAGAAGTACATGTTTTGCTTTTTTTCATTTCATGTTATTTTTGGGACATTGACGTTGATAAATACATTTACTTTGGGTATGTATCCCTCATAAGGCTTACCGTTTGGGGGCTGCACCAACCTCTCTTTCAAAGGATCTGTTAAATGTCAAGACGAACTACACTGTATTTTCAACTTGATTCCCTGACAAATGATGATGATAATATAGATATATCTAGATCGATCGATAGACTGCGTGGCCTTTTATGCCTGAAAAAGTCTTGAACCTTGTCCTTCTGACTGTTTTGCTTTCGAACCTGCGAATTCCTCTAGTGGTGGAGGCGGTGCAGGAAACGGTCTGTGTTGGGCAGTGTTTCGGCTGGAGTCCTTCAGGTACTCCCGCTTGGCCTCCTCGACGCCGCCAGATTGAATGATGAAATCGTAGACGTACTTCCGTGTCTCCCGGTCCTCCATCTGCTGCTGGTTCAGGCCGACCTGCGGAGGGGAGAGGAACGGGGAGAAAATTTTGCATTCTGTTGACTCGACTGACTAAATTCAAGTTTGGGAATATGCATAGCAAAGACCGTTATTTACAGACCTGTCCGGCGTAAAGGCGCAATGAATAAAAAGATAAAATAGTAAAACACTGAAATATAATATCACAGTTACAATAACAACTTACAGTCTCGCATAGACACTCACGGCTCGGAAGAAGTCTCTGAGTCCATTGCCAAATTCCTTGTACTCGTTGTACTGAGAGAAGTCCTTGTCCCGGTCCTGCAATTCCTGATGCTGTGTCTGCCCCAAGTGTCCTATTCGGGAGGTCGAGGTCGGGCCGTGAGAAAGAGCGATTGGAAAATATCAAGAGGATTTCATTGCTTTCTGTCGAGGAAGCTGTTTTAGGGAAAAAAAAAAAAAAAAAAAAAAAAAACAAGGATCGGGGTCCTTGAGGGAATGCAGTTGTTACTTAGTTTGGTAAGTGGGCGAGTAAATGAAAGAGAGAGTGAGAAAGAGGGAGAGAGAGAGAGAGAGAGAGAGAGAGAGAGAGAGAGAGAGAGAGAGAGAGAGAGCGGGGGGGGGGGGGGGAGCGAGCAAAAGAGAGGAAGAAAGGGAGAGTGAGGGAGGAAAAAATGGCAGAAAGGGAGAAAGTGGTGAGAAAGAAAGTAAGAGAGGGGGGGGGATAAAAAGAGGTGAGTGAGGAAGAGGGAGAGAGAAATGAGTAGGAGAGAGAGAGAGAGGTAGAAAGTGACAGAAGGGGAGGAGGAGAGATGGAGAGGGCGAGAGAGAGGGAGAAAGCGGAGAGAAAGGAAGGGTTTAAGAGAGAAGAGAGGGAAAGAAAAATAGAAATAAATAAAGAGAGAGAGAGAGATTGTGAAAGAGAGAGGAGGGAATGGGGGGAGAGAGAGAGAGAGAGATTGGGAGGGAGGGTGAGAAAAAGAGAGAGAGGAGAAAACAGAAGAGAGAGTAGTAGAAAGAGAAGGTAGAGAGATGGGAGGAAGGGATGGAGGGAGTGGGAGGAGAGAGAAAGATGAAAGAGAGAGGAAAGAGAGGGTGAGGGAAGGAAGAATGGAAGGAGGGAGAGAGATGGGGAGGGAAGGAAGGGGGGACATAGGCACGGAAGGAAGGGGAAGCAGTGAATGTGGATGGGCGGGAGAGAGGGAGACAGGGAGGAAGGGAAGGAAGATAGGAGGGAGGGAAAGCAAGAAAGGAATAGGGAAGAACGAAAAAAGGAGAAAGAAAGAAAATAAACAACAAAAAGAGAGAAGAAGAAAAGGGGCAAAAAGCAATGAAGAAGAGAAGAGATTAAACAAGTAAGAACGAAGGATGTGTAATATTCCACTGACAAAAATATACATTCTAAGATGATTTACAGATATACAATACACTGGAAATCACATTGTCATTCAGTTTGAATTACTCAACATTTAAGAATAACTGACGCGAACAAAGTACACTCGAATTTACGAAGAGATCCACATATGTGTATCTCGAAATCAGAAAACGTTTCACGCCCAAAAACGTTTCGAGACTGACCTTCGCTCCTCCTCCTGCGTTTAAACAGCTGTTCTATGACGGCGTCGAGAAAGGTCTTCGCGTCTGCTTTGTCTACGAAGTTGAAGCCGATCATCTTTTCCTGTAACAAAAAGATGAAAAAAAAACGTTGGTATAGATGTATATGTATCTACGTATACTCATCTACTTTCGAGACTTGTGAGAATTCCATGGAGCAAGACATAAAAGTGGAGATACTCCTCTTTCCCTCTCCCTCTCCACTTTTTGTTTTCACTTTCCCTTTCCTCTCCCTCTCCTTTTCCATTCCCTCTCTTTCCCTCCCATACCCCCGTCTTTTTTTCTTTCTTATATCTCTTTATTTTTTAATCTCCCTTCTTCCTTTCTCACTCTTCCTTTTCTCCCCTCTTCACATTCTACATTCCTTCTTCACCTCACGCCTCGAATAAGTAAAAATTATGCATAAACTAACGGTCTAACTACTTTAATGCAGTGCACTTGCCTTAAAGAGTAAATATAACAATGCTAATAACGATGACAATAATAACAATAATGATGTGTGTGTGCACATATATTTGTTTGTGTGTGTGTGTCATTCTTTAATATCTAAGTCATGACCCCATTTCCCTCCAAAATTAATAGACTTGTATTTCGCAGTCACATGGAATCTGATTCTAAGCATTAGATGCTCATCTTACGGACCGACTACAAGTGATACTGTACAGTGTAATAACATATAACGTTTTGTGTTCGTGGTTGTATATTTATTTATTTTGCGGGGTCTGTCTCTGTGTCTATTTTTTCTGTGTCTTGCTTGTCTTCATATGTCTCACTGTCTAATTCTGTCTGTCTTTCTGTTCGCCTATCTGTAGCTCTGTCTCTATATTTGTCCATCTGTGTCTGTGTTTGTATGCAAATGTGTTTGTCTATGTGACTGTGTTTAACTGTCTGGGGTTTTTGTTTGACTGTCTGCATCTGTTTTGTGTGTGTGTGTGTGTGTGTGTGTGTGTGTGTGTGTGTGTGTGTGTGTGTGTGTGTGTGTGTGTGTGTTTATATCTGTGTTCATTTGTTTGTGTTTATGATGACGACGATGAGTGATACAGGAATCACAATCATAACCTAATGGAAACAACAACAGCTTACGTCAGATTTGAAGTGATGGAAATGAGATCCAGAATCGTAGTAGGAAAACTCCCTGTGAATTTCCTGTTCGAAGACCCTTTGGCCTCTCGCGCTGTCGTCAACCTAGAACGTAATGGCAGAACAGCGATCGTGTCTTCAAATACTGTGAGCGAATTCCAATTTATTCTCAAAATTTGTAGTAAATTGTTATTAAAGAAAAAATGATAGATGGAGAGGCAAATTTTTGAGACGGGGAAACAAAAGAGGAACGTAGAGTTGAATAAAATAATTATTAAAAGAAGGAAGGACTGACGACTGATGGAAACAACTCACCTGGATGAAAACCTTGCCGACATCTTTCGTTAAGCTGGCCACTCCCGAGTGGATCTTGCACCAGCTGTCATGGTGCGGCGGCTCTGTCCCGTACATGTGCACCATAGCCGTTGCTAGTGTCTGTGAGGAGGAAAGGATATTTAAAATCACCGAAGAACAAATAAAGCCGTTTTCCTCACCACGAGAAAATATGACAGTCTAGGTTTCAGCTTAGTTGCTGATGTCTAGAATTTGGCAAACAGCTAGTTATTTGATGGTTATATGAAGTTTATTGTGAACCACTGCTTTTAGTTATTATCTAAATGGGTCTGTACTTATGCCAGTAACACATAGTAATACCTACTGACTAAATATCCAAGTTTCATCAGCTCACACCTGATAACGGTACTATCTTTGGAAAATTTCTTCTGACACATCACCCCAACTCATTACTGAACCAACCCTATTCATCCTTGAAGAGCCAATAACCCTAAATATTTACCTCACAACCCAGGGCTTTTAGCTTTCACCCCCGCCCCCCCCCCCACCCCTGTCCTTCCCTCGCCAGCCTCACCTGACACTGCGGGCCGAGCATCCTGAAAACCGCCTGGTTCTCTCCCTCAGTGTGTTGGAGGGTTTGTGCGGCGGCGTCCTCGTCTATCCCGTCATGGTGCCGCCTTGGCCACCTCGACGGCTTCCTTGGCTCTGACCTTAACGCTCCTCGTGGTGCAAATGCTGCAAAGGACGAGATACCTGTGTAAGCGTAAGGGGCGTTGGGCCTTCGTGCATGTGTGGAGATATCGGAGGATTTCCATGATTCTAACTTTTTTAATGCACATCCCCTGTAAGAAGAATATTTCGACCTAAGTATCACGCAACCAAATTGTTCTCATACTATATCGCGGTCGTATCTTTCATTACATGACCCCGTTCAGTCAGATCGCTTCGTCAATATGTACAATAATTGAGATATATCACTAAAATGAAAATAATTTCTAGACATTTTTCAGTCATCCCTAAATAATAAAAAATGAGAACATA
>NC_091550.1:51392555-51397555 GCF_042767895.1 Penaeus vannamei
AAAGTTTGTAAAGACCTTTCCCACATTCAGATATTGTTTTTATATGAATTGCGAACGGTAAAATTTCCTTCCCCATACCTAGAGCCTGAGAATGGTTAAATTAATTGTCTCGTTTCCTTCGCAGATTCACTGTACGATTGACTTGTTTATCATCCTTTACTGCTTGTCCAGCGGGCATTTCAACATGATGGAAGACTATTGCGAGAAGAAAGCTGTTGAATACCAAACCACGAGTTGTGTTGCGTTAATACATAACAGAAGTAAGTAATTTCATATCGCCCCTATATGTTAAGATTTTTTTTTAGAGGGTAAAGTGACTATTTAATCAGGAAACATTACAAGAGTATAGACTCAAACAACTTTGTGGTGGTTAAAAAAATATCAACTACAGATTTTATATTTTGAAAAATCCAACAATTCATTTTGTCAGTATGGTAATTTCTATGGTATTGTCTATATGAGAATTTTACTTTATTGCACTGTTTGACAGGGATTGGAGTAGAATCAGCCCGAACGGTGATGGAGATCCTTCATGTTATCTTTAGCTTCCTCCTCATCCATGGCGTCAGAAAGGCAATCAGCCATTTTGTTCAGATCCAACTGTCTTAGGCGAAACATGTAATTACAAAGTTATTTAACAAAGCACACATGGGCGCGCACACACACATATTGCAATTGTAAAGTTATGTACAGCATATATGTTGTAATTAAAAAGTTATTTACAAAACGTACATTGTGATTACATGATGTACAAAGACATATTGTAATTATAAAGGCATTTACAAAAACATGCTTAAGTGCCATCGTACACATACACACCTAGCATTCTATTTGCATTTATTTACAACTGAATATTTATACTTATACTGCAAAAACATACAATTACATCCTTTTTTCAGAATAATTCACGTCTGATGGTTCCCTACATGGTGACGATGCTGATTGCTATCGTCTTGTTGACACTGGCTGCTGCATTCATGGTCGTAGGCTACATGAAGTGGAATATTAGGCTTGCTCTGGTAGCGACTGTCCATTTCGGGGGAATTATTTTCATCATGACTTACTTCAACTTACAAATGTAGAAAAGGTACGAATGAGAATATATCTATATATATCTTCACAATATAAGAGATGTATTTGACCGGTTTCGATTATATCTTCGTCAGAAATACATACAACTAACTTTTGAACAACTGCAGAACAGGTAAAATTAGTTTCAAGTGGTTGGATGCACGATAAGTCAGTGAAAACAATGCTAACATAAACTAACATTTTAGGCAGAAAGTGATATATATGCTAAACATAGCATATATATTACCTGGGAGCTGATAAACCATCCGACGAATGTGACCACGCTCGTTACCCGCATAATTGTCGCTGCGACCTTGGATACTTCCGTTATTATTTTGCTAATACGTTTTGCCATACACACGGAGACGAGCATCCATTAATTTAATTTTTTCCCTATTATTGTGATATTTGTCATCCTTATACCTATTAGTGATGGTTACTGAATAAGGGTGTGTAGTGCTGTCTTTCATGCGTAACACAAGGTATGGTTATTTTCAGATAAATGAATAAAGGCTTAAAAGAAAGAAGTGCTTTCAATACGAAATCTGGGACTACTTGGAGGAGCATCGCGTATGAGATCTTATGTTTGACTTCATGTTATAAAAGGACAATAAATATGTTGGTTATTATCTTTAGAATATCTTTAGGACAGTAAATACGTTAGTTATTAATATCTTTAAAACTACATATCTAAAGCCGGAAAACTAACGAAATCAACTGAGAATACGCGGATCCTTAGCACCTCTTTCCTTGGTTTATCGACACTAGTTTCGACCGTAACGCCCCTTCAAATGTTTTAAAACTGCCATGTGTATTAATTGATATTGTTTTCGTTTAAAAGGATATATGAGTTTATACCTTCATATTCCATTATACGTTCATTATAAGTAAAATGATTATGTAAAACAATTATTTTTGTAATATTCGTTCGGCCATCCGAACACATTCTGTAAACAAAACATGAATCCGTTTAAGATACTTAATTCTTCGTGGAAAATCCTTGGTGGCCTGAAGGCATAAATAATGTAATAAAAACAATGTTATTATCGACATGTGTTAATTAAAAGCGAAGACATGCGAAAGATAAACCTTGGGTTCGCTCTTCTTAGCCATTTCCTATTGATATGAGATGGGAGAATTTTAATACTCTTTGGTGGTATTTATAATAGTGTAGATTTTCAATATTCATATTTTGTTTCTAGAGCATGAATATCTTATGAACATTTTTATATTACTTAATTGTATGAGATATATAAGAATCACAGATGTAAAATATTTCATATATCCCCATAACAAAACAGGTATATATATATGCATATATATATACATATATATATATATATATATATATATATATATATATATATATATATATATATATATATATAAATTCATGTGCACACATACACGCAAATACATTAAGTTATCATATATTGCAACAATTTCCTCATTAACGTTACAGAATAACTCATGATGCAGTGCATGAAATTTGAACTTTGCATTTTCTTCCACTTTCAAAACAGGAAGGGGCTGTCCACACGCTCATTAGCGAGGTTTACATTCGACTCCGCCCCCATAAATAGGGGCGGAGTCATAGAAAAATGAAGCATAACACTTCTCGTCTTTGGAAACGGGGGCTGGGGTGTTTCTAAGGGTTGCCACTTACTGCCACACTCGTCGTTTTAAGCCAAGGTGCTTTATCCTATCTGCCAGTCGCGTGTGGAAAGGACTAGCAGTTGCCTTGAACACTTCAGGTATTTGAATTCCAGCCGTTAATAACTCTGATGGAATGCGAATTGCGAGTTATAGCCCTGCTTTTACGTATATGTCATTGAGTAAATTTCATACTCTGCCAACCTGCGGAAAGGGCAAGAACACCCGAAACAAAACAAAAAGGAAAGAGGTCACGGAGGTCACCGTGATGCTGCGCCGTCGTAGCTCGCGGAGCGCTTCTCCACAACGCCCTTTGTTTCTTCCTTCCTTTCTTTCTTTTTACTGCTTCGCTTTAAACTGTTGTTTGCGAAACAAAATGGAGAAACGTTCAAGCATGACGGAAGTCGATGAATTATGGCGCACTGATTAGATTTATTTTGATCTTGAATGATAATAAGGAATAGAAAGTAGTATTACTTCTTTAGTTATCCGACAAGACGCATAGTTGATTTGAGTAGGTCCAGATGATTTATGTGACCAGTGATTTTATCATTTCCGCAGTCGTCAGCATGGTCTGGGAACCTGCAACATGCTGTGGAATCAACAGGAGGACAGCCGGGTACATCATAGCCTCCATTTCAGCCGTAAGTACATTAGTGTGTTAATGTAAGCTGATAAACGTGAAAAGCAATGGTACGATTATGTAAAGCAAGATTAGAAATGGTATTTTAATGTTTTTTTTTATGATAATCCTCTAATTCTGACGCAGAGAAGTAAAATATCATTACAGAAAATGCTGCATGTATTCTCAATTTTTAGTATTTAGCAAGGTGTAAAGCATCCGCAAATAGCATTGAAACAATTGTTATAAGAAGTGAAGTATTGATTTTCGTTTTGATTTTTTAGTTTAGTTGGTGATATTACGGTGGTGGAACGTTTCTTTTATTTTTTATTTTATTTATTTATTTATTTTTTTTTTTTTTTGAAAATACAATAATCTTTCTCATTAAAACATGTAACAGGTCTCTACAAATATGTTCCTTATTCAATTATGCCAATATATTAGTAATAAAATTAATGATGTATTACGTACAAAAAAATCGCTTACATATACCTTTCAGATAATTAATCATGTCACGTGATAAATTAATGGACGTTTCTTACGCAGACTTACAGTGTTGTCATCTTGGCTCTCTTCATTTACGCTTGGTTTCTTGTTTTGACCCGCGGGTACATCAATAAACACAGTAAGTCCCTTTATGCTGCAACTTTAACCAATTTATCATTCCCTTAGTTTAAGATACATTATGAAGAGTAAATAGCCGTAAAGTCACAAAGTATTAACTTCCTGTTTCACACCAATGATCCTAAACTGAATGTTACTTAGTGTTCTAATGTTTATTTGTCATATAAACATGAGAAAATAGTAAGATTAGAGTTCAGTTCTATATATATATATATTTTTTTTTTACAGTGACGGTTCTAATAGTAGAAGCAGTAGCTTTAATGGTGTTGGAGGCTATACACCTTATCTTCTGCTTTCTCCTTATCCATGGTATTAGAAAGGTATGGCCTCTAACACACACGTATCTCTATATATGTGTGTGTGTGTGTATGTGTGTGTGTGTGTGTGTGTGTGTGTGTGTGTGTGTGTGTGTGTGTGTGTGTGTGTGTGTGTGTGTGTGTGTGTGTGTGTGTGTGTGTGCGCGCATGTATATATTTTCATATCAATAGATATAGTCTCCATATCTATATTATCTATACATCTACCTATATCAATATATCTATCTATGTATCTAAATATCTATATAGTATCTATATCTATCTATCTCTACGTATTTACCTGTTTATATTTATCTACCTATATCTGTCTATTACTACATATTTATCTATCTATATTTATCTACCTATATCTATCTATATATCTATATATACCTACAAATCTATATTTATCTGTATTTATATATATCATTATTTCTATATATATCCATATATATCAAGATTTATATTCATATATATATATATATATATATATTTATATATACATATATATATATACATATATATATCATGTTTATAAACATATACACATACACATATATATACATACATACATACATATATATACAGATATATATACAAATACATATATGTACAAACATATATATATATATATATATATATATATATATATATATATATATATACATACACACACACACACACACACACACACACACACACACACACACACATATATATATATATATATATAT
>NC_091550.1:51400055-51407555 GCF_042767895.1 Penaeus vannamei
TTCCAATTCAAGAATGGTTTTCCACCTTGCAAGTCTCTATAGGTAAGACTACAATAAATTGATGTGGTGATCTGTTAACAGTTATATCTGGTCCGTTTTTTTATAGATTTTGTCTGACTTTAGGCTTTTATGCTTGAGGCACACGTCTCGTTAGACACTCCTTCTTGGCCAGGACACTAGGGACGTCACGGTCACTACCCCGGCGCGTCCGAGGTTTGATCCCGGACGTTTCGAGTTCAAACCTAAGAAAACTCCACGTATATCTATATCATTTCCAGTCGTAAACAAACGCATCCCGGAAAAAAAAAACGTTGACTTCAGCATCGTATGTATAGAATTTATTACTTTCATGAAAGCAAAAAGTATTATATGTTGTTTATACCTTATATAAATTATAGCTCAATGGAATTATAGATTAAGATTATCTGTGAATATAATTTTAATTGCAGGTCTTTAAAAATCGAGACTTACCATATAATTGCATTCGGGCATTTCTCGAAAACACTGGTACCGCCCGAACAGCGCGATGCGATGTCTATTTCTTTGTATCAAGAGTCGAAATGCCTTGCATGTTAATAATACTTTATATATTTGTGTAATTCTGTAATTGCTATATGTTCACTGTAATAGGCGATTAATGAATGCAGGCAGGGGAAAGTGAAAATATACGGAGAATAAATATAAAGAGAAAAAAAAATGACTAATCAGAGAGAGAGGGAAAGAGAGACAGAGGGAGAGAGAGAGTCAAATCATCATCATTCATCATTGCGGAGCTAACGCTGACGGGGGCGCATAGCCGCATCCATCCTTTGCGTGTACCTGCGAGGGTCCATCATGGCAAGTCGCCAGGCAGGGACTCGGCCCATCTCAAGCTCTTCATTCACGACAGGTTTGATCGATCTGCCCAAGCCACGACTTCCTAGGTCGACCCACAGGTCTCCTCCACCCAGGGCTGTCTCGAACAGAAACAACCTGGTGGGCAGGATCATCCTGAGGGAAGTGAGCCAGGTGGCTGTAAAGCCTGAGTTGGTGATCACGGATTGTGCAGGTAATAGGTCCTGTGCCAGTCTCACGGTGTAACCGTTGGTTGAACACATGGTCCCGTCAACAGTCCAGGTTTCACTACCGTATAGCAAAACTGGCACTATCAGGGCCTTGAAGACATGAAGCTTGGTCATTCTGCACAGGTACCGGCATCAAATACTCCGTCTGTTGACTTCCTGGTCTGACAGCCCAGGGTTATGAACTGCATTACCAAGATATCTAAAGCTCTCTGTGACTTCAATGTCCTCGCCGCAAGCACGTACCGACTGAACAGGTTTTCCTAGCATGTCCCCAAAGTCCTAGATCTTGGTCTTGGTCCAGGAGACCTCTAGACCCAGGGGCTTCGCTTCATTGCTAAATGCATCGAGAGCCACCACTGAGGATTCCAAAGACTCAGATAGAATGGCAACATCATCAACAAAGTCAAGGTCGGTAACCTTGATATTGCCCAGAGTTGCTCCACAATGACTTTGAACAGTAGCTCTGCCCATTATCCAGTCCAAGTGTTGCATTATCCAGTGCAAATGTTGAAAAACGTTGGTGCAAGGACACAGCCTTTCCTCATTCCTGAACTAACAGGAAAGAGTCAAAGTCAAAACTTAATTCCAGTATTTACAATGTTTTTTCTTTGTACATAGGTAGTGACAGTGTACAGTAATACAAAATAAAGTTCATTAGTATGGGAATTATAATAGAAGATAAAATCAATTGGCCACACCATTAGAAATAGAGGTACAGCCAGCAACAAAAGCGGTGACGCCTCGCCAGTCCTGGCTCGGTGAGATCATGCCCTTCTTGCCCTGAAAGGAGGCCCACCTTCAAACAACTAGGGCATAGTTAGGCTAGTTCGAATGTGAGGAGGTGGGAAAGTACGGAAAACCGGCTAAGAACAATAATGACTGAAGTATACTTGGAGAGAGAGAGAAATATGGACTGCTTTTATTCCTGTTTACTTGTTAATTTGATGGATATATTGGAAACCTGCCTTAAGAAATAAATTATCGTATATTATTCCGAAAATTATTATCAAGAAATTTTATCACATCGTTTTATTTCAATTCCTTATCATATTTTCTATATATAAAAAAATAACAGAACATTGTTGGAACTTATTCATATTTAATAATCGTCAGACGGAAATATCCTTTATTCATATATGAAGGATGTATATTAACATATGGCTCGTCTTATATCACCAGGATCCGCTTTTTAGATGATAGTAAACTTTTGATATGTTATTTGGAAAAGAAATATTATTAATGATATTAATGGAAAAGAAATGACATTAGTTCATACGGCATTATATTTCCAAATGTTTACAATTATTTCATTACCAAAAATAACGAAATAAATATGTGAAAGACGGATATCGAAAGCAATGGGTTTGGAGGGGAAACACCGACACCAGCCGCTAAAACGACAAATAAAGG
Organism: Penaeus vannamei; assembly: GCF_042767895.1. NCBI lineage: Eukaryota > Metazoa > Arthropoda > Malacostraca > Decapoda > Penaeidae > Penaeus > Penaeus vannamei. The sequence goes on from NC_091550.1 coordinate 51,402,530, forward strand.
CGTATAGTCAAGGCTAAGGGAATATCCCCTTAGCCTTGGGTAAAGTGAAGCTTGACTCGGTCCTTCGCGAGGTGAGTGAACAAGCGTGAACCGGTTGTTCGCCGGGAAGTGCCCAATCTGCCCAGATCTAAAGACTGTCAATTAATAATTTAACACTAAAAGATATGTTAATAGTATAAGTTTCGCAACACCTGCATCCTATATACCCCACCATCATTATATTAATGCACCGCTGCACACATTCACTGCTTTTCATTTTTCCATCATTCATTTTCACCAACAGTTTCGGAAATAATATAATAAATTAGGTTGACTGACGATGCACTTTGAATCAATTTGTATCTCAAACTTTATGCTGATATAATAGACATTAATACTGTTTATAAGTATATGACTGCGAGGGGCGGAGCCAAGTGGCCCATCACACTCAAGCTGACCCCAACCAAACCGTGCTTCGCGATTCATGAACGCGACTGGAGGTCGTGGTTCGTAGGAGGCACCCGAACGAAATAAAAGGAAAACAAGGTAATCGATACCTATACCTTTACACCCCATTACCCTCGAAGTTTTGCGGCCAAAGCCATTTATTAATGTTTGGTAGCCCAAGAGGCGCTATTTGAGACGATACATTATTCACACCCACAAATATTACTCACAGTATGTATGTGTGTGTGTAAGAGAGAGAGAGAGAGAGAGAGCGAGCGAGAGAGAGAGAGCGAACGAGAGAGAGAGAGAGAGAGAGAGAGAGGGGGGGGGGGGGGGCGGAGAGTGAGTGAGAGTGAGAAGGGGGGGGGGTGCAGACACTAGCCTCATCTACATCTTTCGCCATTAACTGTTGCCAGTTAATGTGCTTGGGTGTGCGTTTGTTATGTGTGTGAGTGAGAGACAGAGAGGGAGAGAAATAGTATTTGACTCTTAGTGGCTGGGTGCGCGGCATTTATTAGTCCTTTTTTCATACAATACAGACGTCTTATACGGCAAGAAGAAGCCGCCGTGGCCAAGCAGGTCGCGGAAATAAGAGACCTGTCCGGCCTTATCCCCCGCTTGATCCTCGCCGCCGGTCCCTCCATCGAGTGCCCGCTGAGGGAGAAGCAGCCGTGGCCCACCCCGCGACTCGTCGACCTTCGGCGGCAGCGCGAGTGCAATGCGGAGGCACTGCAGAACCTCCGGGCACTCGCTGAGAGCATCAAGGAGCAAAAGACGCCGATGGCACTGACAGCGGTCGTCGCAGTCGCCGCCTCATTCATCGTCGCCGGGCTCGTCGTCCTCGGCATCCGACGACGCGCCTCGGCCACAGCCAGCAATAGAAGGGTCATTTGACCTTCCTTCTTCCCCATCACAGCCAGCAATAGAAGGGTCATTTGACCTTCCTTCTTCCCCATCACAGCCAGCAATAGAAGGGTCATATGACCTTCCTTCTTCCCCATCACAGCCAGCAATAGAAGGGTCATATGACCTTCCTTCTTCCCCATCACAGCCAGCAATAGAAGGGTAATTTGACCTTCCTTCTTCCCCATCACAGCCTGCAATAGAAGGGTCATTTGACCTTCCTTCTTCCCCATCACAGCCTGCAATAGAAGGGTCATTTGACCTTCCTTCTTCCCCATCACAGCCTGCAATAGAAGGGTCATTTGACCTTCCTTCTTCCCCATCACAGCCTGCAATAGAAGGGTCATTTGACCTTCCTTCTTCCCCATCACAGCCAGCAATAGAAGGGTCATTTGACCTTCCTTCTTCCCCATCACAGCCTGCAATAAAAGGGTCATTTGACCTTCCTTCTTCCCCATCACAGCCTGCAATAGAAGGATCGAATGACATTCCTTTCCCATCAGAATTGGAAAAGGTGACAGAAGAAATGCATAAGGGAAAGAAGAAAAAAAAAAAAATCCTCCTTAGTCATCTAAGGAGGATTTGTTGACTCCCATCAACTACAGTGCAACAAGAGGCGCCCGTGACCGCCTCTCTGAACCTAAACACTACTTATGACGCAAACTTTGCCGCCGAGATTGCCGAGCTTTTCGGATTCACTATCGAAGAACCCATGCCTTACTGACCGAAGCCGGTTGTGAGAGAACCATCCGGCCAGACCCTCCCCAAGCAGGCTAACGCTGGCGTTAGCCTGCCCATGTATGTAGCTTAGGAGTACCGCCGGCGATTCCTCCAGCTGGCTGGCAAGGCCGCGGAGAATTTCGGCGTAAAGCTCGTCAGGCCCTACGCCGGCAACCTCGTGGCGCCCTTCCTCGTCATGGGCAAGCAAGAGGCCGCACAGGCCTTTATTCAGCACATGGAATCCTGCATTTGCGGCAACATGCCCCTGCGCATGCCTTTGCAAATACCTGTGGACCTGCAGCCACTCCTGAAGACCAAGCAGGCCCCCTTCGGAATCCTGTGCCTTAATCGGCAAGGAAAAGGATCGTGCGCTGATGCTCAAAGAGCTCGCGGACATCGAAGGACAGGTCCGCAGCTCTGAAAGCGCTTCCCCTGACATCGCGCCAGCGCACTACGGCAAGGGCGACGCCCGCATCAGTTACATCAGGGAAAAGTACGGCGTCCGGGTTAACGTTCCCAAGTACAGGGAATCGCCCATCATCGTATCTGGCCTGTCCGCCAATGTGCGCGGGGCCATCAAGGAGTTGGAGGAGCTCGTCCAGCAGGACGTGCTCCAACAGCGCGTGGTCCTCCCGGTGGAGTTCCTTCCCGAAGATATCGGCATCGCCATAGGAAAAGGCGGATGCCACGCCTCCAAGGTCCAGGAGGAGTTCGGGGTTAAGCTCCGCACCCACTCCCGCGAGCACCCTCAATGGCCCCTGGTGGTCGATGGGCCTTTGGGCGCAGCCGAAAAAGCCGTGGCCCCCATACAACTCCAGGTAGCAGAGAGGCGCCGCCGTAATGAAGAATTCGCCGAGAGGAGCTGAAGGGGACGATTCCGATCTGCGTCGAGCCTGGGCGGATCGGCAAGGCCATCGGCAAGGGCGGATTCCGAATCCGCCATGTCGCCCAGAGGCACGGGGTGACGATCCAGCTCCCTGAGCGGAACAAGCCCGGCGCCCAGATCCTGGTGACGGACCTCATGGAAAATGCCCGGACCGCCGTCGCCGAGCTCGAGGTCATGGCGAATCTCGAGCTCCGCCCCGAGCACGTCCTCGTGCCGCTCCACATTAGGCGCGAGGAGCACATCCTGGTACATGACCCCAAAGGCAGCATGGCCGCATGGATTGAGCGCAACTATGGCGTTCAATTCTTGTGTCCGAGGGCTGAAACCATGCCCTTGCTACTGGTAGGGCTCACTGAGGACGTGAGCAGGGCGGAGGCCGCCATAATGAAGTGGCTGTCCGGCCGACGCTTCCACTGAGCAGCTTCTCTTCCCTCCTTCCTTAACTAATTCCATCGCCTCTCCTGACGCTGAAAGTCCTCGGTGCCAGAAGGACTTTCATTCATCTTAGATGATCTAGAAGAATAGGACGATTATTCGTGTCTAACTCTGTGCGCATAATCAGTTCTGTTGTTTGTCACTCGTACAAACAACAGAATTGATTATATAGTGATAATGAAAAAAATAATCAATGATTATCATAATCATAATCATAATAATGATAATAATAATGCTTATTGACATAATCACAGCGGCAGGTCCCTGGGGGCTGCGGTGGCGACGCCTCCTGGGTGATCATGAACATCAATGATAATGATAATGATGACTCAAGCTGACCCCAACCAAACCGTGCTTCGCAATTCATGAACGCGACTGGAGGTCGTGGTTCGTACGAGGCACCCAAACGAAATAAAAGGAAAACAAGGTAATCAATACCTATACCTTTACACCCCATTACGCTCGGTTTTGCGGCCAAAGCCATTTATTAATGTTTGGTAGCCCAAGAGGCGCTATTTGAGACGATAAATTATTCACACCCACAAATATTACTCACAGTATGTATGTGTGTGTGTGAGTGTGTAAGAGAGAGCGAGAGAGCGAACGAGAGAGAGAGAGAGAGAGGGGGGGCGGAGAGTGAGTAAGAGTGAGAGGGGGAGGGGGTGCAGACACTAGCCTCGATAAGATGGGACTGAAACATAGCCGAACACTCACTCCTTGCTTTGCGTAGCGAATCTAAATCACCCCCTGCCCCCCCCCCTTTCCTAACTATGTCCAGGTTGTTTGAACGTGGGCCACCTTTCCGGGCAAGAAGGGCGAGATCTCTCCAAGCCCAGGTCTGACAAGGCGACATCGCTTTTGTTGTTGGCTGTACATGGTTTAGCTTTGCACATAAATGTTTGATACCATTGACATTCAAAAGTTGCTCCTTTAATTCTATTTTAAAAGTAATCAGGTTGGAAATGTTCTAATATTTTGTGGTAGGTTAATCCAGATATTGGGTCCTGGGATTTGTCCTGCATTTGTCTTGAACCTGTTTCCGTGTATGACCTCTTGATGTATAGTGTTGATATGCTTGATTTGAATGCTTGTTTTGTTACCAATTCTTTGTTTATCTATATTGCCAAGAAAGAGAGAGAGTGTGTGAGTGAGTTAGAGCGAGAGAATGAGAGTGAGAGAGAGAGAGAGGGAGGAATAGGGGAGGATGGAGATAGAGCGCTCGAATATATATACGTTCTGCATGTGATTCCCACAGCGCCGCTGTAGAACAGTTTCTCCACACCTTTTGCGAATGGGAGCGTCATGCCCGCTAGCCAATCAGAAATCTGTGATGTCATTCTCCCAAAGTCCTGACCTCCCGTGTTTAGGAAAAAGATGACGCCCTTGATTATTTTTACCAGGAATGGCTGAAAATCACTTCAGCCATTCTCCAATCTCCCCTCGTCGCATTATGGTCTTGTATTGAGACTCTATCTCCTACTTGAATATTTCTCCTTTCATAATGCTACTTTTGCCTTACTATAAGTGTAGTAATTTAGTATCTGTGCCACATTTTCCAAAATGATAATAAAATCTTTTGAATATGTTCAGTGCTTTTCTGGGATTACTAGATGCATCCCATGTAACTGAAGGAACAAAATTACTTGACCTACCTGG
>NC_091550.1:51437555-51440055 GCF_042767895.1 Penaeus vannamei
CTGGCCAGATAGAGATGTCAGAGCTGCCCAAGCCAAAGGAGCTTTGGGCGTTTAAGTCCCTGTGGTTTTAACATTACGCTTGCAGGCCTAAGTGTATAAGATATTATCCATTCATTCTTTGACATTTGAATTAGGCATCGCGATGTGTTTACTTTAAACGCATTTAGGGAAATCGTGGTCTTATTTTTGTTGGTAATTTCCATATTAGATATATTTCTGGAAGTGCTTATTGGGAAATGTACTAGAAAGAGACCCGAGCTTCTGCTTTCTATCTCGCTCCTTCTTCATTCTCCATCTTTACTGGTTCTTTTTCTTCGTCCGCTGTTCTTTTCCCTCCTTCTTCAATCGCTCTCTGCTTCCCCTCCTTCATTCCGCATTCCCTCTTCGTCCTCTTTCACTCGCTCCTTACTCGCGCTCCTTCCTCACTCACTCTCCATCGAAACCCACAGTGTCTTTCATCGTCTTTCATCGTCTTTCATATCTCACTTTTTCCTCTCTCTCTTTCTTTCGTATCGTTTCATTTCCTTTGCTTCGTCGCGTCTCTTTTTTCCTTTTTTGTGCCTCTACTTTTGTTTATATTTTCCTCCTTTCTTGGTTCACTGGGATGCCATACCACATAATACTCTCACTCTCCATTCTCCTTCTTTCTCTCCTGGTCTTTCCTTTTTCCTTCTCCTTTCTCCGTTTTCCCTCCTCCTCTTCCTCTTCCCTCGTCTCTCGCTTCCCTCTCTTCCCACTCTGAGATGACAGGGCAGAGCTCGGTGTGTCCACAGTTGAAGAGCCTGTCGAGAGCGCCTCGCCCCGGGCGCGCTCTAAGCGAGAGTGGATGTTTGCAGAGGCAATGCAGACGGAACCGACCGTGCAGGTGCAGGAGGAGGACGTCGTGAAGGAGATCGATGCCAGACTCGACGCCACTCTCCGCCACGCTGACTGCCCGCAGCTCTTCACGCGCGTCGGAGAGCAGTGCGTCTCCATCTTCTACATCGGGAACGTGAGTCGCGTCTTCACAAGGTTGTCGTTCTTGTAACAAGTGCGCCTCTGATGAGCCAAGTGCGGTAGAGGCTCGTGGATAATCGGAAAACCGTGTGTTCCCTCAGGTCAACTGGCTGGAGGCAAGAGCGTTCTGCAAGGCCGTCGGCAGCGACCTCTTTACGCTCTCGAGGGACGGAAAGAATTTCGCTACAATTTTGCAGCATCTTCGACTCTCTCGTAAGTAGGAATTCTCCTTCCGCTATCGGGAATGGACATATGCAGATTCCGCTCTGAAATTAGTTGCTGAAAATATAGATGGAAAGATCTTTTGGTGCTGATATGATAAAGATGCTCCGTGACAGCGATCGAGATTTGCGCTTGTATATTTTGTGCTGAATCCGGGGATGCCATGTTTGTACATGCCGTGCCCACTGGGAGCTCAATTTATCGATGGGTTTACACAGAGGGCTCTTCAAGTGCTTAGTCACCAATGAATGCATTACTAGTCCAACCCATCTCGCCCGTTAATCTTCTTTCTGTTTACCCTCTTCTAATGCTTTAGAAAATATATTTCCAGAAAACTCAAAAAAAAGGGAAATTATATGAGGTCTCGTAGGCCTACTAATTGATTCTTTGGTTGCTGAACACTTGCAGAGCCATCTAAGGCAACCTGAGTCACTTAAACGTTTATCGACCCTCTTTTGCCGCCCACAGAGGTGACGACCGATTTCTGGGTCGGAGGGCGTTATGTCAACGAGACTGTCGGGTGGTCTTGGGTCAACGATGAGCCGATGGTCCTCGGCTCACCCTACTGGGCTGTCAGGTAGGTTTGAGGGGCACGTGGGCAGGGTGGGTACAGAGCCATAGCCTTCAGATAGTAATAACATAATCGCAATACCCTTTACTAACTTTAACGCTTCCCTCTGCCAACCAGACACTCGGAGAGCTGCCAAACGCGCTCCTTCACCTCGCCCGTGCTCAACCAGACCCTCCAGGCCAACGATGGGGAGTGCTACAACTACGTGCAGGCGCCCCGACAACCTTCCACTGCCAATTGCGCGGCCCTCACCTTTTCCCACTACTTTTACGTCAGCGACGAGTCCTGCTTAACCAAGAAGAGTCCGCTGTGCGTCCTTCCCTCCCAAGGACCCAAGGAGGCGTTGTAGAGGCACCAGTGCGTTCCATAGACGCCCAGAAGAGAAAAGAAACTAATTGCTTTAGACTCATCTGTAGTCTAAAGCAGTTACCCTTGTTATGTCCAGTATCTTCACTCAACCTCCACTTCCATATATTTCTCATTACCTTCATCTCCACCCCTTCTCCATTCCCTCAAATATCCGAGGTTATTCGGGTCTTCTTCCAGCGGTTAATATTACTGTAGTTTACCGATCTTAATTTTTGTTCTCCAACTTTATCTTTAGCGTTTTCCGTCTCTCACAGACCGGTTCACGTATCTGGTGAGTGCATTTCTTCCATCTGAATGATAAAGAGCAGCATTTGTATTCATGTCAGATAGATCTGTCACCAT
>NC_091550.1:51447555-51452555 GCF_042767895.1 Penaeus vannamei
CCTTTTCTGTATCTTTCCATTTTCTTTGTCTACTTATCTATTCTACCATATCCCTTCACTGCCCTTCTCTCTCTCTCTCTCTCTCTCTCTCTCTCTCTCTCTCTCTCACTCTCTCTCTCTCTCTCTCTCTCTCTCTCTCTCTCTCTCTCCCTTTCTCTCTGATAGTAATAGACATGGTAATTATTATTATCATCATTATCATTATCATGTTTATAATTATCATACCTCTTATGATAATAATATATAACACTTATGATAATAATAATCCTTATAATGATAACAGTAATTAGTGTCACTGTAATGATGATAACTTGCCCCGTGGAAATCCCACGGAACGAAAAAGGTTCTTTCTCCCTTCCTCTCTCCCTCTTACATCATCCTCCTTCTCCCTCTCGCCTCCTCTCTCCTTCTTCCTTTCTCTCTCCCTTTCCCTTTCCCCACTCTGTTATCCCCTCTCACGCCATAATCTCCCAAAAATATCCTTCTTAAGACCTCAATCTCTCTCCTCCCATCTCCCTCCCCCTTTTAAGTTCCCCCACCTCCTTTGCCCCCTTACCCCTTTCCCCCCTTCCCCCATCCCCCCTTTTCTCTCTAACCCTCTCTCCTTTCCCCTCACTTGCCCGCCCCTTCCTCTTTAAATCTTCTCCCTCTCCATTCTCTCTCTCTCTCTTCCCCATCTCCCTTTCCCCTCACCTACCCTCCCCCTTCCTCTTTAAATCCCCTCCCTCCCCATTCTCTCCCTCTCTTCCCCATCTCCCTTTCCCTTCACCTACCCCCCCCCCCTTCCTCTTTAAATCCCCTCCCCCCCATTCTCTCTCTCTCTCTTCCCCATCTCCCTTTCCCCTCACCTACCCCCCCCCCTTCCTCTTTAAATCCCCCCCATTCTCTCTCTCTCTCTCTCTTCCCCATCTCCCTTTCCTCCTTAAGCCCCCTTCGACTGTCTTTCATCCCTCCCCGCTTTCTCCCTTTTCTTTCCCCTTCCCCTCTTGCCTTCCTCCTCAAACTCCCCGTTCGGAAAGTCGTATAAATGTGCATGAACTGACGGTCTAACTACTTCAGTGTAGTGTACTTGCCTCGCTCTTATATTGTGAATAGGGCAAACCGCAAGCAGAATAATAATAATGTAATAATCTATACCATAATTCTAGGTGTTTGATAATGATAATAATGATCATAATAGTCAGAGTGATAGTAATAATAATAAGAAGAAGAACAGCAGCAACAACAATAATGATGAAAATTATGATAATAAACAAGAATCATAAAAATAATGGCGATAACAGAATTGATATAGGAATCTGATTGATGCGTAACATAATGGATGCGCGCGCGCGTGTGTATGTGTGTTTGTCTTTTTTTTAATATCATCGTTTCAATTATGACACCATTTCAAATCAATTAATGATAATGATAACAGTAATGATGGTGATGATAATAACATTAGTAATAGTAATGAAAATGAAAATAACCATCATAGTAATGATAATTCTAATGCTGATAATAACAATGATACCAACTGTAATTAAGATAGTGATGTCATAGTGATGTTTATGATAATAATAATGTTGATTATTATGAAGAAACGATAATATCATCAACTGATGATACCAATACTGAGGATAAAAGTAATAAAAATGATGATTGTAAAAATGACAAGTCATAATAATGATGATGATAATATCAGTAATAACAAGAATGATAATGATGACGATTAAGATACTAGCGATAGCAAATATTATAATGAAGATAATGATATTTATGACGATAATTATAATGATAACAGTAATAACAATAGTAATAATGATAATAGGAATAATGATAATAACACAAATAACGTCAATAATAATAACAATAATAGTAATATTAATCATAATGAAAATACTATAACAATGAAAATGATAACGATAATGGAAAGGATAACAATAAAGATAATAATGACACTAATGATAAAAATAGCAATAACAATAATACCGATAATGACGATGATAACGATAAAACAAAAATAAACAAAAGTACTAATAATCATGATAACGATAGCAAAAGTAATAATTATGATGATAGTCATTATCTTAATGATAATCATGATAATGTTAGTGATGATAATAACACTATTATCATTATTAATATTCTATTGATAATAACAATCATGAAAATGATAATGATGATAACAATAGCAACAGTGATTATATCATTAATGGAAATTACAATAAGAACGATAGTTAAATGATAATCATAATCATAAGAATCGCAATGACGATGCTAATAATTTTAGTAATGATAATAATAATAGTGATGATGATAATGATAATTGTAATAATAATAATGATGATTATAATAACAATGATAATGATAATAATAACGACAATTATAATTATAATAATAAAGATGATTATAATAATAATAATGATAATATTATCAATGATAATAATAACAATAATAATAGCAATAATAACAATAGTGACCATGATAATGATATTAATGATAATGATAACAATAATAATAGCAATAATAACAATAGTGACAATGATAATGATATTAATGATAATAATAACAATAATAATAGCAATAATAACAATAGTGACAATGATAATGATATTAATGATAATGATAACAATAATAATAGCAATAATAGCAATAGTGACAAAAAGAATAATGATAATGATAATAATAATAATAATGATAATGTAAGGTGGCATCTCAGTCCTCCTCAAGGTAGTGTCTCTTTGCCATTCATTTCGTCTTTCGGCGGCGCCCGGACTTCGCTCACTCGCTCCAGCTCTTTTTTTCTTCTTTTTATTCTTTTTTCTCTTATTTGGGGGGAGTCTGTTTTGTTTATCCTTTTGTTCCGGTCTATTGTTTTTTACAGTTTTAGTTGTGTTTCCCTTTTTTAGGGTCGTTTTCTTTTTTTTCGATTTAATAGTTACGCTAGTCATCTTTTGCTTTTATTTTTACTTTTCGTTCGATATTGTATTGTCCGGCCTTTTTTTTAATCTATGTTATTAACCTGGAAGGTGAACTCGGGTGTTAATTAAATTCGAAAGATGTATGGTTCGTGACGTAGTTCATGACGTCACGAAAGCGGTAAATATCGCCAAAAAACGGCGCGAATTATACTCAGTGTCACTACCTCCTGTGTGGACTTCGAACGTTGCGAGTCGGCCACGCCCCCCCCGAGACAAGGAGTTAAGTTTTGTGTACTGACATTTGTTTTTCTGAGGAGCTGGACGTTACTTTTTATTTTAGTGATTGTTTTACATACTTAGACCGAATTTTATGTAAGTTTCACCTTAACTAGTTTATTAACCTGAGTAACTAATCAAGTGATTAGTAATCTTCAACTTTGTCTCTTGTCTTCACGTTGAAGACTCGTCAAGAAAGTGACTTTAACTGAGATTTTCGTGTTTTTTTTTATGATTTCAATATACATACACTTACTCCTTTGCCTCTACGATCACCATGAGTAAAAACTAAAAGAAAAAAAAAACTAGTTTACACCAACGAAACCCATAGGCTAAGCGTGAAGGAGTTAATAATTATGTTCGATTTTTTTTAGTGTGCTTACATGCTTCACACTACCATTACACGGCATCTAGCCACGGCGAGCCCACATACATATAATAATAATGGCCACAGAGCATAGAATACCTCGCAATAATAACACCAACAATAATTATAATCATGATTATAATAATGGTAATACTAATAACAGCAATGATGACAATGATAATAGTCATCATAATAATAATAGAATAAGAATGATGAAAATACTGATAGTTATCATACTTATTATAATGATTATAACCATAATGATCATATTATTATCATTATCATAAAAATGATAATAATAATAACCATTATTATTATAGTCATAGTGATGATGATGATAGTGATGAGGATAATAATAACAGCGACAACAATAATAATGAAAATAATAGTAACAACAAAAACAACAACAACAGCAATGATGAAAATGATAATGATAAAAAGTAATGATGATGATGATGATGATGATAAAGATAACAATAATAAACTAATAATGATAATAATGACGATGAAAAAAATATAATTTTGATAATAATAACAAAAATAATGATGATGATAATAATAATGATAATGAAAATAATAATATTGATATTGATAGAACTATAATGATAAAAGTAGAAATAATGATAATGATAATAATTACTATTAGCATTACTGTCATTATCATTTTAAAAGTAGCAATGATGATAGTATAAGTAATAATAATGACAATGGTAATAATAGTTAATAGTAATACTAATAATGATGATAATGATAATGATATCAGTAAAGATAATAATAACAAAAATAATAATGATTATGATGAAAAATAATAATGATGATAATGATTGCAATAATTATTGTATTGATAATATTAGTGAATATAACAACAACAACAATAATAATAACAAACACAACAAAAATAATAATGATAATGATAGAAAAAACTGATATAAATAATAATAATAATGATAGTTGTGATAGTGATAGTGACCACAATGACAATAGTAATAATAACAATGATAATTATAATAATGATGATGGTGATGATATTAGTGATAATGAAAATTGTAGTAATAATAATCATAATCTTACAATAGTAATACTAATGATGATAATAAGGACAATAATAACAATTATGATAATATAATAGTTATGATAATAATATAATGATAATAATCATCATAACAATAAAATGATACTGATAATAATGATAATGATAACAATAATAAAAATGATGGTAATAATGATAACAATGATAATAATGATAATGATAATAATAATAATAGTGATAATGACAATGACAATACATATAATGATAACATCAATAAATATAATAATAACAATAATAAATAAAATAATGATATCAATAATAATAAATTATAATAGTGATAGATAATAATAATTATAAGAAATAATAATGATAACAATAATAATAATAGATTATGATATTCATAAGAAGAATAACAATAATACTA
>NC_091550.1:51467555-51480055 GCF_042767895.1 Penaeus vannamei
CAACCTAAGATTTCTTATCTTTTATTTATTCTGTAGCAAGGGGGAAAGACACTCTCTATCCCCCATTTATTAGTACCTGGTGTCAGCCTATAAAAAACAGACATTAAGAACTCAGGCTGTGTGAGGGTGTTGTGGTTGTGATATGCAGTGGACATTTTTGTCATTTACCTCTAAAAATGAGGCCATTGAAGCTTAAGCTATGTTGTTTCATATTCTGTTTCTTTTGCTTTATAAGACTGTGTTTTCCATTTCCTTCTATTGCTGCACGTCACTTTTGGTAACCTATACCGATTTTGTAATTATTTTTCTAACAATTAATCAGTGTAATATGTGTGAAGCTGTTGTTTCCCATTGTAAATTGCCAGTACAGGAAATTGAAAGCAATGATAATTGTTTATGAAGTAATAGCACCCCTCTGTAACAAACAGTCACCTGCTTAAAGATATTGTGTAATGTAAATCAGTTCTTGACACAATTTTCTTATGCTATTTTCTTCACGATTGCAGGAAGTCTAAATGTAACTAAGGACTGTCAGTTTCAAAAATAGAGTTTCCTTATCATTTGGTACAATACTTGATTTTTTGTGGTACTATTCCTTAGTAGAGGATGTTGCACTTCGAAGAGTGGATTCCACAATTTCTTTAAGCATAGAACTGTAAGTCCCCTTTACTCCAGCCAAAAACCTAGGGGGAATTATTGGAAATTCACAAACATCACTGTATGAACCAAATTAATCCTAAGCCAGGGCCTTTACCCCAAAACCACCCAGTCGCCACATTTCCATACCGAGGGACACCTACCCAATCATTTTGGAATTGCTCTTATTGTGGCATTTTTATTCCGATTTGTCTTCGTTTCCGATGTTATTCTTTCCTTTATAGATTATTTAATTTGTCAGTGAATAATCTTTTCCCTCTCTTCATAACAGTGTCATTAGATTTTTCCTTATCTTAATATAATTGTATACAAAAGTATTAGTTATGAGTTGCACAACTTTCCTATCAAGTTGCAAAGGAAATGCCTTAGGTTAGAGCTTGGAAACCTCTCAAATTTATCCTCAAACACAGAACCTGCCAATCTCTATCTGCCGAAATAAACATGGCAGCATTTAATGAACATAACCATGTATAACTTGAGTAATATAAATGGTTTGTAATATTTCAGCAGTCGTGAGGAAAGATACTTAAGAAGAAGAGACAGAATGGCAACGACAGAAATGGCGCCAATCGCCAGAATCCGAGAGACAGATGTTGAAGATATGGGGTGAGTTATAGAAAAGTCTACCTCTAGTATTGTTATGATTGTTATTGCTATTGTTATAATGATCATTGTTATTAATGTAATTATTACTTTTCCTATTATTCTTTTTACTTTTATTATTATTATTACTGTTATTATAACTATTACCATTACTATTGTTAGATTTTTTTTTTGTCAAAATTATATTTATTATCCTTTTTAGAATGATTATTATGTAGCAACATCTTCATATTCACCTGTGTTATCTTTTTTGTAAGGATATAAAATACAGCAATATTGTCAGTTTGTGACAAGGATTGTCATCATTACTATGTATAATGGTAATCGATTGCAACGTATCAGTTAGTTTGTTGCTGTAATCATTGGACTGTGACTGTTGTTAAACTTGAATGTAACACCTTCATTTGTATTTTCGTTAATCGTAATACATTATCAGCTAAGTTTTTCATAATTTCTCTCTGCAAGAAAATATATTCTCAGAGAATAACGACTTACATCATCAAAGTTACTCATCAAATACAAAAATAGCAAATGGGCAAAACCATTTTAACCATTATATTGTTAGAATTTAGATAACAGATCTGCAACAGAGCTCTCTTTGTATTGCACGTTGATTTCACTGTAAGCCATGAATGAACAGAGTGTAATAAATTTTTACATTTTGCTCAGTAAGATGAGGTAGAATGCATTATGCAAACATTAAGCAGCATTGTTTCATATTGTAGGCAAATTTACATCCATTCATAAAAGATATTTTGCAAAAGGTAAAAGTTCGCTATTTACTATTATATTTGTGCCACTTGATTAAACTTCAAAGTGCCTGACTGAACATAAGTTTCATTAACGTTCTTTGACATCCACAGAAATGGCAGTAACAACCCAAATCATGGAATTGATGATGGCCTTGGAGGTGGCTTTGATGGCGACAGCAATCCAGGTCCCAGAAATGGCTCTGGCCCCACTCCTGGCAGGGGCAGAGGTGGATATGCACCGGTACCAACAGACCCTGTCAAGCCTGTAGGTGTTGAGATAGTCATTGGCAGCTTTTAAATTTCTGTGCCAACTTATAGCTCTGCTTTATCACAGAAATTCTGATAAAAAGGAAGAGATGTTGATGTTGATTTTTTCTGAAGTGGTTTCTATATATGCCCCATGGTACAGTATTAACACATTTAATGTTTAATTAAGCAGGATGAATTTTTTTTATTTATCAAATAAAAAAGATATATATATATATAAGAAACCAAAACCAATTTAAGCCCCAATTATGCAAGACATAAGTCTCTATAATATTTCTTGTTTGTGATTGATAGACAATTTCAGCTTGAATATGGCTGACAGTTAGTAGACACTATAGACCAGCAAAATAACATTCCAGGGATATGATTCTTTTTGCATGTGCAAAAAAGTAAAAATAAAAAGTATATTCTTCAGTATTATCGTTTCTTCATTCTTTCTTTCTTTCTTTTGAATGTATGAGTGAATGAATGCAGTGTGTGCATGTTTCTATTTGGCTGTGCATTTTCATTTGCATGCATATTATTAGGTCACTTATGATATTTTTACAGATGCAGGGTTTATACTATTGAAATTTACATTCGATACAGAACTTTTTACCTTCTAAAATTATTTCATAATTGTAGTTATTAACCATGCAGTAAAATGTTCTGCATGGTTAATATCCTCCTCCATAGGAATATTCATACTAGGTTTTCCTGCTGCCCAGTGACCTTATCCTTGTTGTGTTCTTTGTGTGTTGTAATGGATTTTAGGGAACCCCATTCATAAAGGAAATGTCTTTCAGTCTCATTGAATGTTGTGTAACCCTAATTACAGCTTTAACCAATAATGGTGAAATACTTTCCCTCTATTTTTTTATTTTCTCATTTACTTATGTATCTCTTGTTTGTTTACTGATTTCATTTCATTTTTGATAACATCCAATGGCATTTTTTAGCAGGTTTGGAAATTTGTTTTTCCCCGTTAAAGGAAAATTTATTTCATTATAATCTTTCTAGCCTTTTTTGTACAGTAATGCAGCCATTATCTAGAATATATAGGGAATATGGCAATAATGTGAATAATTAATATGATTGTTGAAAAGATGTTTAAAGACCTAGGAACTTACAGCCATCATTTTCATGCAATGCACATTAAAACTAAAATAATTTTATCTGTGTGCAAGTACCATAAAAAAACAAAAAAACAAAAAATCAGGACATCAGAAATGAATTATTATAAATTCTATATGTAATTGAAAGCTGTATAAGTTATCAGAAACAGTAAGTAACACTGATGCAGTGGCATTATCTAAAGGTATTCTTACAATTGTGAATAGACATATAAATTTTGTGTAAAGAGTTTAAGATGTTAATTAGCAACGTCTTCTCATTATCTAATGATGTTTTTACTTTTGATTGGACGAGTCCAAAACTTGAAAAGGGGTCTAGTATGTTTCTGTAGGCAGGAAGAAATTATGCACTGTCCTTTGTGTTGTGACATTATATCAGTCTGTATTATATCAAAGATCTTTAGAAGATGAATATGGTTGAAGTATATACACAAGACAGTATTAAATGTATTTCAGAAGTTTCTAGTATAACATATTTAACCTAGCAGTGCCAGGTAATCACACTGTCTACTTATATTTTTTTTGTGAATTTTGTTTGCACGTAGATGGCTTTGCAAATGCTCAGCCAATATCCCTATTCCTTGAGTTTGTGATTTTGTGTGTGTGTGTGTGTGTGTGTGTGTGTGTGTGTGTGTGTGTGTGTGTGTGTGTGTGTGCTTGCTTTTCATATTGATGTTATTGACACTGATTATTATAATGTTACTAACAATATTAGTATTAATAAAGAAATGAAAAAGAATCTTTTTGAAATCTACAAAGAGAATGAACAGGTGCACTAGGTAGGAGCAGTGATTGACTCCTTTGCACTTGTGGATCATTCTATGTGTAAAGACAATCAGTAAACAAAAAGACAGGGTGGACATAGGATGCATTCTTGCCATTCCACCCTGTGGATTAAAAGTACTTTTGGAATGATCTAGATAATGATCAGTTACTTTTCTCTCGTATCATACTTGAATTTTTTTTCCATTTCCATGCATTTTCTTATTTTTCTCGTATCCTTTCAGTAATTGTTTAAGTAACCCACTGGATCTGGGAGCCTCGCTGCCCACCCGTGGCCCAAAATGCGGGCATTAGGTGTGTGGCTTTTAGGCCCGACCCACATGATTACTTGTGTGTGATGTCAAAACTCTTTTCCTCCCTCTTGCAGTATTATTGTCTCTTTCTGCATAAGCGTTTTTTACATTTTAGAAATTTTCCAAGGTCTGTATTTGTAATTTGAAATGATCCATCATGACGGTAATAGACTGTTTTCATTGCATACACACCATATCATATATAGGTAGTCTATAACTATGTACAATAGCAATAACAGTAAGGACATTTTTTTACTTGTGTCATTATTTAATATTTTTGTAATATTCAATTTTCTGTGATACACTCTCTGCTGCTGGTCACAGTGGGTAAGAATAGGATCCTGAGCATGAAAATATTGTCCTCCCTGGAGCCAGTGCTCATCCACTTATGGCTCAGGGATAGTACATACCACACTCATTTACCAATGGAAATAATGCAAGACCCCCTTTCTAAATACTCACAGAGTCTAATCACCTTTCAAGAGCTTTGTGCACTTGTAGCGAGTTATTGCTGCCACCCAAGCTTTCAATCAGAATTCTCAAGATGGCATATTCCTATCACCCAAATTTTTTCATGATGGCATATTCACGTCACCCAACCTTCTACCAATTTTTTTCATAATGTGAAGATCACATCACGTAGATCCATGACGTTGATTAGCTTCATGATTTACATGTAAATATTTCCTTCCTTGACTGTTATGCTTAACTTGTGATCTATAAATATCTTTCCTTATGAAAAGATTAGGGCTTATAAACAAAGTGAATTATGGTGTTGATAGAGCAATATGATTGCTAGTGTCTCCTTGGATCCAGTTGCTTCACAGCAATCACATAGCTCAAAATAAGAGCATTAGGCTTACATGCCCAGCCACTGAGGCAGGTGTGCTGCTTGTAGGCAGGGTGCACCCGAACACTCATGTACGGTGACAAGACTGTATAACTCTCCATTGCAATGGTATTTTCTCTTTTTATGCATGAATGTTTTTAGCTTCTTTGCTATTTTCTGATGTCCATATTTGTGATTGGATTGATACATCCAGATGGTAAAAGACTTTTCCTTATGCAGATCCATATCATCCCTTGAAGTTGTTCATAACTCGGTGCAAGAAAATTTTTAATATGTATTCCCCCCCCCCCCCATAATATTCAATCTTCTGTAATACAACTTGTGTTACTGGTCACAGCAGCCAGGAATAGTATTAGCATGGATATAGCGTTCTCCCTGGAGTTGGCGCTCTCCCAGTCATGGCTCAAGGACACTACATTCCATGCTTGTATTTCAATAGGAATAATGCAGAAGTCCCTTTCTAAGCACCAAATAAATCTAATCACCCTCCAAGAGGTTTATGTACTCATGGGGAGTCATTTGCGTCACCTGGGCCCGCAGCCAGATTTTCCCATGATGGCATGTTCATCACCCACCTTTTAAGCCAAATTTGTTTTTCTTGATGTGATGGTCACATCATCCGGATCAAAGGGGCTAAGAAAATTAGAACAAAATTATATTGTTTGATGCTGAAGAAGTTAATTACTTAGATTGTATGTTTATAATGTAGCTGCTAATATCAGTAGCTTATGAAATTTTAAAAATGTATGCTAATCTGTAGATAATATGCATATATTTTAGTTTTTAAAAGCCTCAGTATTATTTCATAGAATGCATTAAGAAGGATTTCATATAAGAGATGTAAATTTCAGATTTAGTATTTTTTATCAAAATCCTGAAATATTCTGTCTGTTAATATATCTTTGCAAAAGAAACATCATTCCACAAATTTATTATCATTCATACTTTATTTGTAAGGCCATACTCCTTTCTTTGACCAGGGAAAGAAACCAGTAGATGTGAACATGTATGCAACCAAGAAGACAGTTGCACAGGGAATGATGGACTTGGCACTACTCACAGCAAATGCCAATCAGCTGCGTTACGTGCTAGAAGCAGGGGAGATTGGGAGAAAGGGCACTTACTACTATGTCAATATTGTCCTCATCTCCATGAGTATTATTCTCCAGGTGAGTCTCTCATTTGTACTGTAAATGATAAATTGTCCAACCATACCACCATGT
Organism: Penaeus vannamei; assembly: GCF_042767895.1. Taxonomy (NCBI): domain Eukaryota; kingdom Metazoa; phylum Arthropoda; class Malacostraca; order Decapoda; family Penaeidae; genus Penaeus; species Penaeus vannamei. Next base: position 51,474,096 of record NC_091550.1, read on the forward strand.
CCATGTCCATGTCAGAAATGTTTGTTTTGGTCACCCTGCCAAGCACACTGTCACTCCACAGCATGCTGCCTTCTTTGTACCCAACTTCGCCATAATCATTCAAAGTGCCCTGCACAATCCTGCACATCTGCCAGTTGTGGTGCTCCCATAATGTATTTCATAGGGGCTGCTCTATGCACAAGTTAGAGTTCTCAGATTCAGACTTGGCCAGACAAGGTTTTTCTCTTGGTCCCTACTCCAGTGCTGTCTTTCACTCTGCACCTCTCCCCTCTCTTCTGCACCTCTCCCCTCTCTTCAAGATGTTTCTGCTTCCTCATACTCCATATGTTCCCACTTCTACCCCTTATCTCACTCCCAGTCAAATATTTTTGCTATTCTAAATCCAGATACTCCAATCTCTACCATGTCCCCAATGCCAACCCCACCTCCTTCTCACTCTACCCATTGCATCAGACAATCTAAATGTTCCACTTCATCTTGTACTGTATCCTCTCCTACACCTACCTTTTCCTCAGCTCCTCAGATTCTATCCCCTCTTCTCCCCCCCTCATAAGGAGACCTTCGTTTCACAGACCACCCCATCCAACTCCCTTTCAGAAACTTTTGAGTACAATAAAAAAAATCTCTGATCATAACCCCCCCCCCCAAAAAAAAAAAAAAAAAAAAAAAAAAAAAAAAAAAAAAAAAAAACATGCCTATCTCTCATCCACTCTCAATCTCCCATTCCCTTTACACTCAGAGTGACTGGTGACATCAAACCTCCTCATCTAATCAGTACCTCATTAACCCTCCCTATATATCCTTTTTGCTATTATACTTTCCTATACTGCTATCTGAACTTTGATGTCTAGCACATTTATTTGCTTTTTAACCATTCATCACTCATTGATATCTCTTCATTAATGGTTGATCTTAGAATATTTGGCATATATTTCATTTGTAAAGTAAAACACTTTATAGTTTATTGCTTATGTGAACCACAAAAAAAGTTATTAGCATTAACCTGGCAAGTTTAAGGGGGCCCATTGCGCTGGAGAACGAAGTTCATCATTTATGATCGGAAATCTGAGATTCTTTCATAGGATATATATACATATATGTTGATAAACACCACCAAGTTTCATGTCATTTGAGTGATAAACAATGGCGTTATTTAAGAAAAAGTTTTTTGGGGAAAAAAAAAAACACATTATAACAATACAAAAAGTCTCAATTAGATATAATATATGGACTTCTATTACGTGACTGAAAATATCCATAATGTAAAACATCGCAAATTTATTCAGCTTTCAAATGACAAAAAATAAAAACATTAGAATCTCCAAATAGTTATGGAGAAATAAAAAAAAAGAATGTTGACAGACATGTAGTATTGAGAAATCAGGCTCCTAAGTTCAGGATACTTTTCCCTCAATTTTTTCTTGTTTTGTTTCTTTTTCTTCTTCTTCTTCTTCTTCTTCTTCTTCTTCTTCTTCTTCTTCTTCTTCTTCTTCTTCTATTATTATTATTGAATTCATATCTCTGCGTCAATCTTGCTGCATCCTATGGCATTCACATGGTATTCTGAAGTGTAGCTGGTACCTGGTTCCCCCTTTTTGCAAAGTACTTATGGCAATAACGTGTCATCACAGACTTCACAGTGCCTAACCTGACCATGTGAGGCATTTCATAAGTATAAACAACTGCTGCAGCTGTGATTGAGATTTATTTCTTATCATATAATGTTTATTAGATGCAAAAATAACATCTACCATTAGTTGTGTCCCCTTACTGTGTAATGAGGGCGTACATCTGCGAGATGTGTCGTAGAGGTAGGAGCTATTAACATTTTGTCTCCTAGAACGGAAACAACTTGTCTCCCAGAGTCCCAGACTTGGCAATCAGCCGATGGGTAAACAGAGTTGCCAGCTAGCTATCAGAGAACACCAAAATAAATCGGGCAGTAATATTACATCAGTAATATTAGCAGTAATATTACATCAGTAGGTTACCAAAGCCTACTAGATTACACAAGATTTTTTTCAATTTTTCGAGTATTTTTAAAAATATTTATCAAAAATCTACAGCGATGGCCTCCTTTAGAGCCTTTTCAAACAATTTAAGAAGCAAAGGAATACACCTCAAGAATTTGTAGTTCCTGTTAAATTATTATCAGATTATTTTTTCATATATTTGTTGGTATGGCATATGAATTTGATAAAGGAATTAAAGAAAGTTGCACATGAAGTGACTGTTTAAGAATCTATGTTTAGTTGTTGGCAACCATAAAAAAAATTTGTTTGTTTGTTTCAGGTTATGATTGGGATCGCACTGATATTCATTGGGCGCTATAATGTGAGGGATGCAGACCATGCCCAAAAAGCAGACAGGATCAACAACTGGGTTGTCCTTGGTGTGTTCCTCATTACCACTGTCAATGTTTTTATTTCCTCTTTTGCAATAGAACCACTAGAAGGAGTTGACCCAGTCTTGCTGCGAACCATATCAGCTGAAAAAACAATTGAAGGACTTTGAAAATGACCCGCCCATGAACCAATACATATGAAATTTATTGGGTAAGGATACTTTTTTCCAAGGCTGAATCATACTGAATTAAGTTCTCAAATGGAGTGTTTGTCATAACAAAGTCGAAATTTATCTGATGAGAGGTAACTGCTTATAGGTTTTACTTTTATAGAAAAAAAAAAAATAGTTCACTGTTTTACAAATACTACTTTGCAGTTATTCTGCACCTACTTATGTGCATACAAATAGGTACACACATTTTTCAGCACAAAAGACAAAAAATTGCATCTATAGTACCATTTTGAACTAACTTTATACATGCATTTTTATCATGTAACATAACCCTATATATATGACAGTCTGTAGAGATGTCAAACTGATGTAGACAGACAGATGTAGTCCAAACAGAATTTTTTATATTGAAGTTATGAAATTACTTTTCTGCAAGAGGAAATATATTTGTCTGTGAAAAACTGTCGACCAAACAAAATCTGCCAGTGTCCTGTGAGTGGGTCTGCTTCCACTAAGCACTGATAGTTGATGTGACTACTGGCCAGACTGTGCTTTCAAACTCCTTTAAGATTGTAGTCAAGTATTATGCTGTTGGATGTGAAATAATAGCAAAAGGGTAAAAAACACTTGTATACCTTTACTCAGAAACAGGGAACTTTAACATTTGATGTGAGCATTTTTATTAATAGTCAAAATATTTTTTGAAAACATCTATAGATTTTTTCTACAGGGAAAAGAATGGAAGAAAGTTGATGAATATAAAAAATGGCTTCATTTTGTGTTGCAGATAAAAGGAAAGCAGAAAGTGATGACTAGATATACTTTCATTTCTATGTTTCAGTGCATATTGTTCCTAATTCTCCCTCTTAAATTATGCCAAATATATATAGTTATATAATATGCGCAATGAATTGGTTATCATTGATCAGAGTTCAATCTAATATTTACCTAGTTAACGCGATACCCCCCAATATTAATTTTTATTTAGTTATATATTTTTATTTCTCTTTTACTTTTATGGATAGTACATACATAGTACACTTCATTCAGAAACAAAACCTCATAAATCTCATTCAACAGCTTGAGAATATGCATGTAGCATGGAGGTACAACGGTAAGAAATCTTGTGTTTGTTGAACTACTTGTTGAATGATACATTTATTTAGAAAGACTAAGAGTAAGTGACATTTGGAGAACCATTTTTATGCAAGACTTCTTGTTTTGTGTTCCACTTTATTTTTTAAAAATCCACAAGCTTAAGGTACTTGCAGAAACTAAATGTAGTTTTTGTAAGGTCTTTCGAATTATTTAACTGTGATTTTGAATTTTAGGAATCTTAATGGATGGAGTAACTTACCTAAGTAAATGGAATGTTTTTATCTATTAAGGTAGTTAGTTACCAGAGATTCTGGTATTTAGATTTTCATTGCTTTTTTTAGCACATGGTCAGATGTTGAGAGGAATTACTGCCTATTTATAATATTTAAAGAGATCTGATATCATAATTAATTCCTTTGGAAAACATAGCCATGGCTAGTCTTTGCTCAGCTTCTTCTAGAAATGGATAGTTAGTGTCTCATTATTAATAAACTCTATTCACAAGTTTCTTATTCATAATGTTATGAGCATCAAATGTTTGTATATAATTGTTTACCTACACTTTAGTATATACATATACATTGCCATACATCGTAACCTATGGGTCACATATTCATGTACTGTCCACTGTTGTGTTTTGTTAATATTATTTCACACAGATGGCTCCACAAGTGCTAAACCACCAAGGAGTCAGTTAGTAAGGTGCCATAGTGTCCACACATGATTTCCCCATTCCTTGAATTTTCTTTTTTTCTGATGCCATTAATATGGGTATCATTATTAATGACATTTATGATTATTATAAGTTTTAAATACCAATAATAATGAAAAAAAATCATCTTTCCAAAAATCATGAATAGGGGTAAACAAGTGAAAAAGACAGATTTAACAGTTGTCTCCTTGTTAACTAAGCACTTGTGGTGCCACCAGTGTGTAAAGATAATTAATCAATTAAAATTATAGTGGACATGGAATGTAAACTATGCCATTTGTCACCAGTGGGTTAATCTTAGATTTTTGTTATGAAAGTGCTTTGTATTTTATATAATGTAAAAGAAGGAAAAAACATGCATGATGGAAGTAATAACATACATATGTGTATGTTATACTTATTGTATTTCATGCACACACATTTGTTAGGGTATATCATACTCTACTTTGTAGTGACAGTAATGAGAAGCTTCCAGATAAGAATAATGTAAGAAATTCTTATGAAGATTTATAATGTATGTAGAAAGTCAAATTTGTGCCATTTAAGGATGAAGTATGATAATTAATGGTAATTTATGGCTTTTTGGGAGAGGGAGGGGTTTATTCCCTCATATGGTCCACTTATATATTTATTACCATGTGCCACAATTTTTATTAGTGATTTTTAATACAGGTCAAACATCAAGGTAATCCTTCAGGGTTTTCTAATATAATCTAGGATGTTTAATATTTGTGCAATATTGAAGAAGGCCAAAATACCAGCTCATATTTATGATTCATATGCTCAGATATATCTTGACTGAAATTTCATTTTCTGCAACAGTATCCGTCCGAATATAGAAACAACTTGCTCAGAAACAACTTACTGATAATAAACACAAGCATTTTAGATAAGCAGTAAAGATTAATGTAGCTTGCCAGGATAGTTTCACGAACATCCTGCAGCTTTGCTATATTTTCAGTCTCAACTTAAAATCTAATTTTTCAGGTGGTAAATATAATCACAGCTCCAAACAAGATTCTAGCTTAACTTAGCAAATAAGTTTATAATGCCCCTGAAACTAATTTTCTCAGATACATTAAACTTTTTTGAGGATTTGTGGTGTTGCATTTGTCGAGAATATTGTAATCAATGCCTTTAGGTTTCATTTTATGTTCTTAAACAGAAATAGTTATGATCAAAGCAAGTGAGAATGTACAAATGCCTTTCATATATTTGATAGAACTAGGAGTATTTACTTCACATAGTAACAATGGTAGTAACAACAGATTTTTCATAGATAAAGTAATACTGAATATCTTTTATAGCATCATGCAAAAATAGTTTAAAGTGGGAGATTTAAATGCAGTAGTGGACAAGTGCCTTAACAGGTTAATCAGTAAAAAAGTTGCTGAAGTCAGTCAAACAAAAGGTGCCTGTAATGATCTGAACAAATTCTCTTTGTAACCCTAGGATGGATATTGCAATATTGCATCCTTCCCGAACAAAGTGATATTTATTTTTAGCTTGCTTGCTTTACGAAGTGTCTTTCAATATTTTGAAGAAGAAAAAATGTATTTGTGTATTGTTATTATTTATTTTTTCTTTATTTTAATGCATTAAAAGTCTTCCTTTTGATATTGTATATGTAAAT